>NC_133801.1:14742869-15042869 GCF_043250625.1 Sebastes fasciatus
TCATCAAAGTAATCAAAGTTTAGTTTAGTCTTAGTATGTCTACTCATATATTTTATTCATATAATCTCACAGTCACACATGCAGGTGTGCAGAGATATTTGTTTCCACAAGATCTTCAAATTGACAGCTGCACAGTCGTCTTAAGAAGTTTAGGAATCTAAACTTTGTTTCTTCAGCGTTTTAGGTTCATTTAACAGCTTATAGGGTGTACACGGCCCCCCAAAAGCAGTTAAATGAACCTCGGCGAAATCTCATCATCTGTCTTTTTTTGCTTCCTCCCAAAACAGCTGCATCTCACCACGATCGCCCAGTAAGGGGTGGACAGATGCACTAAAAGGCAGACTGAGACGCAGAGAGAGAACGGAATAGTGAAATATAAAAGGAGATTGCAGAGGAAGACGGGAAGGGGAGAAAGATTGGCAGGTGGAAAAGGGTCAATAACGCTGGCAGAGACAATGAGGGAGATCAAACGGCTCAGCATCGTCTGAAAAGCATAAAAGATTTAATTTCCTGGTCAAACACGAATGGAGGCATTTAGTGGCCGAGGGCGAGGGCGCCATGCCACTAATATTCTTTATCAGCCTCAATAACCAAAACAAACACACATCATCCCACTGCAGCCTCTGTGAGCGACTCATCACACACCCAAATGTATAAATGAAGTTAATACACACTGCTCCCCCCCCCCCCCCCCCCTCTCTCTTTCTCTCTCTCTCTCTCACACACACACACACACACACACACACACACACACACACACACACATAAAGACATCGAGGCTCTGCATCACTTACCCCTCTTTTCTAGTGCAAACTGACAATTTGGCTCCGTCATTTCCATGGTAACGCAGTACAGGATTGCCTGCGGAGGCATGTCGACATGTCTAAATATACTCACTCTCTCACACACACACACCCAGAGACACGCACACGTATGTTGCACACATAGCGCTACAAGAAGATGTAGACATTTATCCTCTTAGACAAAAAAGGAGGTGACTGATGGATGTCAGAAATCATCATTTGACTTTCTCTGAACATCATCTGAACAGCGTGGTATGTCTCAATCAGTGTGTGGCTGTGTGTGTCTTTCTGGGAGTAGGCAGTATCAGTGGTGTCTCATTAGGAAAGGTCATTTTCTTGTTTGTCATTCAGACTGAACTCGCAATTGCCAACTGAAAAATGAATTTGAAAGGTTCAGTGTTTCTTCCAGTGTGTCGTGTAAACCTTGTCTACCTGCAGAAAACTCTCATTGAATGGACAAAGACACACATGCTATAAGGTCTTTGTTGTGGAGCAGCTGATGTTATGACATTTTTATTGTTTTAGTATAACATTCGTCTTTAAAATCTGAGATGTGTTCCCACCATTTCTACAAACCACTACGCCACTGGGCAGCTTTAAACACAGCACTGTGATTTATTTCAAGTCTCCTAATCAAATAAAGACGCAGAGAGAAATGGACATGTGACAACATCCAAACAATAACAGTACAACACCACCTCCTCCTCTGTCTTTCTTCTTATTCTGTCCTTTGCACGTAACCCTGACCTTCTTCTCTCCATCTCTCTTTGATTTTAATCTAACAGTCAAACTAACTCCTGAGGGGACGACATAACCTCTCCTCTTTCCCCCTTTCTCTCCCATCCTCCTCACCCCCTCCGACCTTCATTGAATACCAAGAGAGAAAGTCAGAAATAAATCATTTCCAAAACATTGCTTTCAATATATGATATGTAAATAATATAATTTTTCAATAGGGCTGTCAAAGTTAACGCAATAATAATGCGCTAATTCATTATAACGCCACTAATTTCCTTAACGCATTAACACAATTGTTCTTCCTGAGGTTGTAGCGGGCTCAGTTTTAAAGCTAGAGTGAAGATACTGGCATCATATGAAACTAGAAAACCCTCAGGAATCCATTGGTATCAACCATGCCATTCTAGCTCCAAACTTACACCAAGGAAAAACTGGCATGGTTATTTTCAAAGGGTTCCTTTGACCTCTGACCTCAAGATATGTGAATGAAAATGGGTTCTATGGGTACCCACGAGTCTCCCCTTTACAGACATGCCCACTTTATGATAATCACATGCAGTTTGAGTCAAGTCAGCACACTGACACACTGACAGCTGTTGTTGTCTGTTGGGCTGCATTTTGCCATGTTATGATTTTAGCATATTTTTTATGCTAAATGCAGTACCTGTGAGGGTTTCTGGACAATATTTGTCATTGTTTTGTTTGTTAATTGATTTCCAATAATAAATATATACATACATTTGCACAAAACAAGCATATTTGCTCACTCCCATGTTGATAAGAGTATTAAATACTTGACAAATCTCCCTTTAAGGTATATTTTGAACAGTTAAAAAATGTGTGATTATTTTGCGATTAATTGTGATTAACTATGGACAATCAAGCAATTAATCGCAATTAAATATTTTAATCGATTGACAGCCCTAGTTTTTCATTACTATCTAGGTAATTCAACTGTATCCTGTGAGTAAAATGTAGAGAAGAAAAAGTAAGTGTCAGATGTGCAGTAATAGTGTCCTTCATTTAAACTGGTGTGTGGGAGACCGAGTTAAAAAGGAAGTTAAGCACTTTACCTTGGGTTGAAACGATTCTTTGAGTAACTCGATTATTAAAAATCATCGCTGCAAATTCTTGGTTTTGTTTAATCTTCCCTGCGACGCCCGTCCACACAAACATCAGGGTGTGTGTTTGCTGTGGCGCTATCAACGGTGCACAGATTGATTTTGCGAGTGCATCGGAAAGTGGACACTAGGGCTGTCACAAGCAATCCCAAAACAATTATTGGTTTGGATAGTTGTAATTGTGTATTGCCGCTGGACAGCACGCACCGGAGAGAGAGAGAAAGACAGAGAGAGGCAGAGAGTGAGTGTGGGAGAGCGAGAGACGAACACACTCACTTTCACAGGCTATGGAACGCACTCATTCCTGGCAAAAGAACGTCTTGATAAGATGACAGACGTCCTTTTATTCGTAATGGTGGATATAGCTGCTGTAGCGAGTTTTGTGGCCACATGATTAGATCAGTTTAGATGACTCGCTCAGCCCCAGAGAGGAGAGACATGCAGCACAGGAAGCAAGATCCCTGAATATTAATTTATCAATATCAATTTTGAATTCGAACTAAAGATGCACCATTCTGACTTTTTCAGTCCCGATACCAATAGCGATAGCTGGACTTTGGGTATTCGCCGATACCGAGCACCGATCCGATACCGGTGTTTAATTAATAAGCTGTATGCCTCACTGTGTGGACGCGACTGGGAGCATTCTTTTATGTGTAAATAAACATCAGGCTTGATTTAAACATCACTTTCCTAACTTTGTAAAAAAGTACATAGATACATAAATAAATAGATACATCATAAATACATAGATAACATAACATACATTTAGTAAATTATTTATTATTAAATAAGAAATCATATACCCACAACTTGGCAATTTATTTTTAAAATTAACAGGAATTTTAATTCAGGTGTAAACCGTTTTAATGCAGCAACAAATTGGTCAAAACTTAAACAGGAATTGAAATTACAGTATATTATTTACATAGAATTTAATTTAATAGATTGGCCCCATTGTCACTGATATCCTCAGAAGTTGTGTACTTTTTTATTCTTTACAGATAATATTATTGTATGCAATTTAATCAATAAATATGTTGAGTTTTCTAAAAGGAAACCAATCAGTTGTTCATTTTAAGAGACCTGTCTCATTTTCTCTTTTGTATATTTATTATTGCTCTTTAAAAACAAAGCAAACGTATTTCTTATCCAATTACTCTATTAATTGATAGAATAACCGGTAGAATACTCAATTACTAAAACAATCAATAGCTACAGCCCTTGTGTCACAGAATAATGATTGCCTGACAGGCTATTTCAATTTCTACTTTCACTTCAGCCTCCAATTATGCATTAAATGATTCAGTCTCGCCAACTTTCCGCTTTATTTGCAGCCTGAAAGAGACCGTCTCCTGGTTACACACATCAGACAGATAATTGGAAAGTTAAGATATTAGATTTGGGCAGTTTTAATCCCGTAAGTATTCCTCGTAATTGTCTGGGTATCGAGTGGGAGATTTTTATTCTGATTAGAGGGGATCTATTACAAAGCATTTAGCCTGAATTTGAAAGTGTGCTCAAAGAGAGGTGTGATATTGCTGAGATATGTGAATGGAAAAATAACAACATAGCAAGAGATTTAATTAGTTATACACACAGGAAGATGTATGTGCTGAGGTGGAATGGCTGTTCTTCAACCATATCATTTGTTTCTTGAGTTTGTATTATGAAGGTATCGTCACTGGAAAATAGGAACAATTTAAAACAAACTGACACAGTGTCATTAGTCATGTTCTTACTTGTGCATGTATTGGTGTGTTTGTGTGTGTGTGCATGTGTGTGTGTGTGTGTGACAGGCGGCAGCTGCGGCGTCTTTTAGCGCTCCCTGTGATTAAATCATAAATAATTAAAGCTTTGAAAGAGACAGAGCGCGAGGGGGAGGAAGAGAGGGAGAAAAAGAAGAGAAGAGGGAAGACAGGCGTGAGTATAATTACGTTCTCTGGGGGTGTTCATTTGATTGTTTAAACAAGAGTTCAGACAGATCGTTAGGCTACGGTGCATTCCATGTCACTCTTTCTTTCTTTCTTTCTTTCTTTCTTAAGTAAACCAAAGCCTGACTAATGCTTCAGGCAGACACTAAAGTGATTGAGTGGAACTGAAAACATGTGATGAATAAAGTGGAGTGAACTTGCGGAATCCAATGTTTTTGTTTTTCTTATTGAGTTACTCTTAAAGCTTCTGTGACGTCTTTCAGTTTGCAGGTACGTGGTCGTCATGAAAACAGAGAAACATTAACAGTAGGTGTATCGATAGCACGTCTGCGCTCTCGTAGAGCTTCAGCCAGTCAAACCACAGTGAAAGCACAAAATTAGGCATACCACGCGGTTGTGTAACAGCGACCCCCTTCATGTCTCTCTTTCCGCTCACCTCCCACATCACCACTTCATCTGAGTAACAAGCGTCACAGCTTTGGATGTAGCTGTCTAATGTTCAATATTTTATCCGGTATACAAATGCTGAAGCATCAGCAGTGTTTCCAGGTGTGACACTTCTCTCCTGTTTCCCCCACATATACCGACTCCTTTTTATTATCTTTATTGTTGCGTCTCTTGCTTCTTTTCACATATACAAGCCACATTCTTTCTTTGCACCTTTGTATCGTCTCCGTTACTCCGCTGACTGTGCAGAAAGGCAAGGTGCGTGCCAATTTACATCACTCTGCTCTTTCTTTTCACTTTCCCAACTATGCTCCTGCACTTTCGCTCTGCATCCCTCCCCCCTCCACGCCTCATTCTTCTGTTCTCCCCTCGTCCTCTCCTTGTTCTGTCCTTCCCCGTCTCCTCATCTCGCCCCTTGTCTCAGTCAGGGCTTTGATTCTCTGTAATTACTGCCATTACCTCTGAGGTGTGCATTTATTCCTGCAGGGAAATCCGCTTCCATGTACTTGAATGAATGTGTGTGTGTGTGTGTGTGTGTGCGTGTGTTTGTCTGTGTGAATATACATCAGCCTGTTGTCATTAATAACTCAAAATGATGTGCTGTACATCCCTGCTTTAATTCATAAGCAGCACGCATGAACTTCATTTGCTTGGCAGGACAAATCCCTTCCTGACGTCAGACCAGAATTTCAATAGAAGAAGATTCTGCAAAACCGAAAAAGTTAAAAATAGGTCTGTCAATCGGTTAAAATATATAATCAAGGGCGCCTGGGTTAGCTCAGTTGGTAGAGCGGGCGTCCATGTATTAAGGCTTGGTCCTGACCGCGGCGGCCCGGGTTCGAATCCGGCCTGTGGCCCTTTCCGCATCCACTCTCTCTCTCCCCCCTTTCAAGACTCTATCCACTGTCCTGTCATAAAAATGGAAAAATGCCCCCAAAAAAATAACTTTAAAAAAATAAAATAAAAAAAAAAAATATATAATCAAGATTAATTGCATGATTGTCCATAGTTGATTGTGATTAATCGCAAATGAATCACACATTTGTCAAGGGAATATTTAATACTCATATCAACATGGGAGTGGACAAATATGCTGCTTTATGCAAATGTATGCATATATTTATAATTGGAAATTATTAACAATACAAAACAATGACAGATATTGTCCAAAAACCCTCACAGGTACTGCATTTAGCATACAAAATATGCTCAAATCATAGCAGCTGTCAGTGTGTCAGTGTGCTGACTTGACTATGACTTGCCCCAAACTGCATGTGATTATCATAAAGTGGGCATGTCTGTAAAGGGGAGACTCGTGGGTACCCATAGAACCCATTTTCATCCATATCTTGAGGTCAGAGGTCAAGGGTCCCCTCTGAAAAGTCACCTATGGGCAACTATGGTATGGTTAAGGTAAGGGAAGCATTGTGGCCATAGAGAATAAATTATATTAAAGTTATCGTTAGGGTTAGGCAATTTAAACACTTGGTTAAGGTTAGACAAAGATGGTGGTTACGGTTAGTCCAATATGGACATAATTCTGATTAATTTTGTTGTTTATTTTCTTCAGAAATGCTTAAAAATGGGGTTTTGTTGGGGATGAACTGATCTTCCCGAAGGAATGGCTCATACAAAAGAAAAACGTCTCTGACATGAGAAACAAAACGCTAATGGATCCAAACAATAACAAACATGTTTTCCTCAAGCAAGCAAAAGGAAATCTCAAACAAAAGGAGCAAACAAAACCAACTGGCACAGTAGACGAGGGGAAAAATCATTTCAGAGACGGTGGTGGTGGATGGAACAAAAGACTTGAAATTGCCTTTGAGAGCGCTGAACAAAGAGTGCACAAACAGATAGACACTGATACTTAGATCATCAAATTAGTTTACTGAGCCAGCAGTTGTGCCTGTTGCAGGGAGCTCCCCCCCCTCGTCCACACACACACACACATCCAAACACAAAAGCAACATGTCTTATCTGTCAGGTTGGCGTGAATGGACCCAAAAGGGACTACAGTTATCGTCCATGAACCCAGACGGGAAATATATCACTAAGAGCTTCATCTCCCTGCTGCTGATGGAGACGGGAGATACAGGAAAAAGTAATCGAGGCCCAGTAGCTCTGATATGAGCAGTCACTGGGGAGCCGAGCCGGAGGTGAAACTTTGGCTGTTTCAATCTTACAGACAGACATTACAAGCTGCTCCCCGAGGAGGGCCATTTTATGGTTCCCTTGGTTTGTAAGAGGCAGAAAAAGAAGAAATGAGAGAGAAAACGAGGGAAGAGCAAAGCTGGTATTCAAGTCCTGGAGAAAACCAGAGCATTCAAGAATCATAATGATGTTTTTTTTTTTTTTGCTTTGGTCCACTAACTACAAATCACCAAGACTTTACATTGCTGTCAGGCATAGCATAACTTTTTGATTGATTTTCTACCTTCCAGGCAGCAATTGATTTCCTTTTATCAACCTGCAAAGACTTAAAACTATCAAAGAAAATCTTTAGACTGCAATATGTTGGGTAAAATATAACTTGAAGTGACGCTCAATCCAAAATATGTCTTTTGAGTCGGGCTGTTGCAATAACCGCAATATTGCAAAAGTGCGCTATTGACAAGCCAATCACAGGGGATGGCAAGCAAACGCCACAACCGCTAAGTTCATGTAAGTTTTTTTTTTTGTTTTTTGCAATGGATTTGACGCTGAGTGTCTATTCTGCACTGAGTGTTTGGTGTTTTTTTCTGGTTGCCGAGAGTTGAAAAATGTTCATCTTTGGGTAAAACGCTGCGTTCCACACTGTCACTTTTTACCCAGCTGTCCAATCACAGTGGAGAAGGGACGGGACAAACACCAAAAAGACCAACCGTTACATCCTACATGTAGGCTACAAGTGCTGAACAACAACAACAATATAGTGCTACAGGAATCAGGTCAGCTCCAATGTTATTTATTTGCCTACTTGCCAGAAATGCACGAGTTTATTATTTTTATTGATCCATTAACTGAAATGCATTTCTGTAACTATTGAGCCCATTGTGTGTACTTGTGGGAAAAGATGGCAAATATATATGTGCAAATTGACAGAAAATAGTATGTATTTCATGTAATATGGGTTATATAACATACATTTATGTGTATTTACACTGTTTTACAGAGTGATCCATTAGACTGAAAGGGAAACATTAAATGGTCTTTATGGGACTCCTATTACACAGACGCTTAAGGCTGCACTATCTGTGTGATTTAAGGCGATGGAAAACTGTAAAATGTGCTCATTTATTGTATTAAAACAGATCAACTCTTAATCATTAGATGTCAAAGTGTCAGTGAACAACCAAGAGAAAGAAAACTCTCCATTCCACGACTGCATGCTCGTAATGAGGCTAACGCAACTGGCAAAAAATAAAGCTGATTAAATGTTCACTGTGATGGATTACCTATCTGAGGCAAGTTTCTCTGTAAGTTGATTTTCATACTGAGCATGAACAGAAACCAGTGGCTGCCTGGAAGGAACTACATCAATCTTGTATGCTTTTGGAAAAATATATAGTGTATGTTGTCTGCTCTGCATGAAAAGAAATACAAAACCACTTAATGTTCCTTTACAGAATAATGACATTTCTATTCATACATTCATAAACAAGTATACAATATTACTTTAGGGACTTAACAGGGAGTCTCAGCTCCCTGTTCACATCCCACATCTCAATCGTGTTGAAGCATAAAATCATTCTCTAACTCATCTGCTTCAATTTATCTGCACATTTGTATAGATTGGTATACATTTACAAAAAGAAATCAGTAAAGGATAATTGTTTTTACCTGGATTTAACTCATTTGTTTGATCATTAAGAGGAAGTGTCTCTGATGTACATTTAAAGTACATCCATTTTAGCTACAGCTCATTACCTTAACGTCAATATCTCTGTAATGTGATCCTCTTCTAAAAAGTTACTTCATGTGCTTTCTAAAATCAGTATTCAAGACAAAATAGTCTCTGCCTTACTTCTGTTGTTGCCTCTTTTCCGTTACACCCTCTGTCTCCTCTCCTGTCCATGCTTCCTGTCCTCTTTTCTTCATCCCTCTTTCCTCACACCTGCTGCCACCTGTCCCTCCCTCTCCTCTTCCTCGCTCTCTTTCTCCCACTGAGAGAGAGAGAGACCCACTTAATGTGACAACATGGAAGGATCGCTGGACCACCCTCGCCAGACTGCTAAAGACCACCTCTACTAAAGACCTTGTTAGCTCTGCCAACACACACACACACACACATACAGAAATAGAAATATACACTAATGCAAAATGTAAAACCACATGAATCCACCCTGCAGCGCCTCAGGCAGTAACGCTGGTGTTTTATTTATAATGTTTAGTCATATGTGAATATATGTTTGTGTTTGCATGATCTGGACTCTCTGCTAGTGTGTGTTTTTCTCTGTGAGTGTGCACATGTGTGTTCGTGTCTGTTTGTGTGTGTCAACTTATGAGAAATGTGTGTCTTTTTATAACCTCTGTGTATTGCTAGGGAATACCTTCACACCCTCGGCCCGACAGATGCTGTTGCAGCTACTGTTGCGCTGCACCTCTCCCTCGCTCTTGGCATTCAGCCCACTCATAGACAAACACAACCACAATGTACTGCTCAATCGCACACACACACACCTCATTTGTGTCTCATAATTCATACCGCCATAGCCAGAGGGATAGACTGGGGATTGAGGAGGCAGGGAAGGGAAAGAAAGGGATAAGAGAAAATGGAGTGAGGTTATTAAAACCAGATGTATTTACTGATATATAATTGCCACCTGAGGTTCCACTTTATTGATCCGCCCTCCCGTCTCCCTCCTTCCTTCTCCACCTTCCCTCTCCACCTTCCCTTTCTCTCGCTCTCTTTTCCACACTGTCTGTCTGAGTTGTGGTGTCAGATCCCTCATCCATATTCAGCGCCGAGGCCATCTGTGTGCCTCCAATATGCATGGACCAGCCTGCCGGAGTCTCACTGCCAAGCTCACAGCCAGCCAGTGTTAGAAGAGAATGCTGGTGTCATTTTGAGTTAAACTACAGCCCATTTACTTCTGTCTATGCATTTTGCAACGCATGTCACATTTAATCACTCGCATTTTGTTGCTTTTGTCAAACCCAGCTTGAAATGACCGTAGCTCCCCCCCCCCCCTCCGGGTTGACAGAGACGCCCTGAAACACAATGTGACTTAATCTGCAAAGTGACGTGTGATTTCTTAGCGGACACTCGCGTCAGGTGGCTGTGTTGTGTCAGAGAGGACCGCAGTGATTGGTGTAAAGTTTTGTCCACATCCTAGATGTACTGACATCACCCTGAAGCGTCTTTCATTTCGTCAAAGAAATATTCTTCGGTCCAGTGAGAGGTTGCTAAAAGAAAACAACAAAGACACGGTAAAACAACAACAACAGAGTAGTGGAAATGACAAAATGCAGGCTTTTTGGTAACATGGATGATGCTGCATGGGCAATTTTGAAGCCTGTGAAAGCTGTTTCTGATACAAGAAATAATGGAGAAAGATGTCTCCTTGTGAATGAAGAAAAACAAGCTGATATCTCCAGTGATTCTGCAGACTCCAGCACATCTAAATGAGTGATCTAGCGACTACAACAGCCGGCGTTAAATCACTCGTGGTGGTAGAGAACCACTACAATAGCCCGCCTTCACTCTCTTCCATGGCATCACACAATAAAGACGCACACATACACACACACACACACACACACATATCCGACCGAACAATTGCAGAACAGATGCCTGATTGCAGGACCTCGTGGGAATATGTGTGCTATTTTAAAAAAATCGGGGAAGAAGATGAGCATTTTCTTTTCCCGCCTCCATCCTTGTCTTGTTCTCCCATCGTCTCCTCCACGCCGTTAACACATCTGTGCGTTTCCACTTTCCACCCTGGAAAACTCTTCTCATGCCCTCTAACTTCTACTCTGTCCTTTCTCACCACTTCCACTCATTTCTCCCTCGATTTTTCTCCATCTCTCAGCCAGTTCAACACGTACCCACTCTTCTTGTTATGAAGCCAATTAGTGTAACTGAAATAGTTTCCATGGCGACAGAGGTGCTAATAATAACAGACACCCCCACAGCAAGGGCTGGTGAAGAACACACACACACACACACACACACACACACACACACACACACACACACACACACACACACACATACACACAGACGTTGCATGAAGAGGAACATACAGTAGATAACAAAGACAAGCCTTTCTATAATCTAATGTACTGCATGCACAGTATACTGTATCTGTGTATCAAGGCCTGCATGATTAAACTAAATGGTGATAATACAGTATATGTTTATACATGTTTTCTGGGAGCTAAGTGATTGAACGGCAGCAGATGGGGAGCGCTGTAAAGGCGGTGTGTAGTATAACATTTACTCCAGTGACATTGATAGTCAGTTTGATCTCAGATGCTGAGTTGGCTTGATGTTGAACATGGGAATACATTTAGTGCTCAGACATTCAATATTTTTAGGAGGGACCATCCTCGGTTCATAGTAGTGATGCAACTAATGATTATTTTCACTGTTGATTAATCCATTGATTATTTTCTTGATTAATCGATTAGTTGTTTGGTCTATAAAATGTCAGAAAATGGTGAAAAATGTCGATCCGTGTTTCCCAAATCCCAAGATGACGTCCTCAGATGTCTTGTTTTGTCCGCAACTCAAAGATATTCAGTTTAATGTTTAATGTAAAGAAACCAGAAAATATTCACATTTAAGAAGCTGGAATTTTGACTTTTTATAAAAAAATTACTCAAACCGATTAATCAATTATCGTGGCTATTAATTTAATAGTTGACAACTAATCGATTAATCGTGGCAGCTCCAGATCATAGTCTGTTGATTGAATCTGATTAAGTGAAAAAAACACATCTTGGACCACAGCTTGATCCATTAACTCCAGTGCTGACTCCCTTGTTTTTAAGGCAGCGACACACCAAGCCGAATTCAAAGATCTACTGCTGACAAAGATGAAGTGATCACATCGCCTCACATATGGTGTTAAAAGTCGCACTTGAACACAGAGAAAAGGCTGCAGCTGATGGCTGGCTGGCTCACAACATGCTTAAACATTCTGCGCCTGAATGAAAAGAAATTAACTAGACAATAGTCTGTATTTGTACTCCAAAAAAGAAGCCAACCATTTTCACGTCATGGTGAATTTCATTAAGCAGCACAAACTGAGAATATGCCTGATGTCTGGTAAAGTTTTAATTTGCTTTGCTTTGCTTTGGAGCTTTCTGCTTGTGGTATTTTGCTACTAGAAGACAAAAAAAAATGCAGAGGAGCAAAATATGCCAAATACCAATTCAACATGGTGAATCAGCAGAACAGCTGCTAATAAAGTCTGTCCGAATATGTGTGATGATGTAGTTTTTGTATACTGGAAGAGGAGACTGAAAATGTGACCAATCCCACTAAAGTCAGAAGCAGATCAAAGGTTGTGTAAATCACGTTTACACACCGACTCTGAAAATTTTGTCCATCATTCAAATTTTTAGCTTTGATTTTCTCCTTTTTTTGCATCCGTCAAAATACAAAAGAGTGTTGTTTGACCACTCAGAGCCACCGTCCGTACAAACGTCATCATTCAAAATGGCATCTGATTCATGTTTCCCAGCAAAAAAAACACTTTACGGTCAAGAGATAAAAGAATCCAGAGATGCGGAATTTAGATAGGTTGTAGCAGGTGATTGCAGAACAGCAAAACAAAGGATATACGAAAGATTAGACAGTAGTGATTGTGCTCTAGGCAGCTAAACGATAGCTCCTTGCTAATTGTCATTCATTCATTAGCCCCATTGTACTGCACCCACGTAATTCATTCAGTATTGTCTTGTATTGTGAATTTTCGCAATAAAGAGAATAATAAAATGCATTGGATTCAGTGTGCAAGGTTTCTGTGCGTAATAATTTTTATCACACAACGGATTTAAATAACGCATACTAAAAATACAGCCTTGGTGTGCAAAGGCCTTTACTACAAAGACACTGGACAAATTAATGACATTTTAATATCAACTGTTTCTGTTATATCACGTCTGCTTCAGGGTCTCATTGATAAAATCCCACTTCTGTGATATCTTTATGAGTCATAAATGATCTTCATGGACAACACCAGTGTGATCCTACAAGGTTGGTCTTCACCCTGTGCTTACATAACATCGGGAAGGTCGTGCGACTTTATGCAGTACTCTACTCAGCTGTCCATTCTCTGAGTCGGGCTGGTGGTGTCCTCCAAACTGCCTTTCGACAGCAACAGGCCTCAATGTATGATCTAATGCTCCTTTATAATAAGAGCAAGTATACTCACTACCAGACCTTTGACAATGTTCACAAATACACCTTGCGAAGGGACTCAGTAAGAAAGGAGTGTCACCATACAAGGGCTGTAATGGTTTGTGTATTCATGTGGAACCGTTATGGTATGAGGGTCACGTTCTAGTGCACCCATATTTCTACATCTTCATTAATGTGACAGTTTAGTACAGCTCTTCAAATCCTGGAAGAGACAGGCATACTTTTTGCAAGACTAATTTCCTACTCTAGGATGCTTGATAAATAAAAGCCCTGGTCTTATGGCCATCATTAAGCCTGCAGAGACAGCATGAATTACTGTAGATATTTCATCTCCTGTCACTTACAGGCACCTGGATTTTGTATCTACTGCCCATATCGTTGATCATGCTGTCTGTTTTAAGTTTTTCTTTCTAACTTCTGTACTGTTAGTTTTGTAATATATACATATTTTAATCTGCAGGGATTTCTTGGTTAAAGAAAAGATGTGGTAACAAAAGGTGAGGCCAGAGCAGCAGTCAATACCCCAGTGACTGAAACTAGTCTTTTGTTCTGTCAGAGCAGAGAGCAGGTTCACACTCTGAACTGAGCAAATGCCAAGAGATTTCATGCCCTGTATTGTTCGGATTTTTTAATACCCTTTGCGATATTCCTTTCGTTCTGGGTGAGGTAAAAGATTATGTATAGCACCTGTGCACCTTGTAGGCACTGAGGGGCGAATTCACTAAAGGATGGTGGCTACTAAACCTGCACAAATAAGACAAAAAGAGACCTTGTAATTCTTAAAGTATTCGCAAAGGATGAAATGCACCCTTAAATTAACTGTGCCAAACAAATAGCGCCTCTGTGCTATTTGGACGAATTTAAATTAGGTATAGTAAGCCGATTGCTTGGCTCCCGGTATTGCTGCTCGCAGCATTATGGAGAACCGCTCATTGCTTGTTGACTCCACGGAAGTGAAGAAGAGTTTGGTTATAAAGTTAGTATATCCAGCATCCAGCAGCAAAAGTAACAAGCAATCAATGAGCCGCTGCCTGTAAAGGCCCACTGCAGACGACATGCTGGACTCAGTTCACAGAGCCCTGAAGCCCCGCCTCCACTGCTGCACAGAGCACTATCGCTTCTTTATTCAAAGTTTATTAATATTGAACGTGTCGCATGTCCTTATTGCACCAACATCAACAATGCATGTCCTTCGGTCTCCAGCAATACGCCCACCAAGTGATTGTGTGAAGTAGATTGGATGAACGGTTCTTGAGATATGTGAAGGACTCCTTGCTTTAAAGTTAGATGCATAAATTTGGCACAAAATTGGCCCCTTTCTATGCAAATGAGCCTCATTGTGAAACCAGTCCAATTCACAAAGATGAGCGCTAATAGCCACACACAGTTACATTGAAATTCTTAGCATTTTCAGAGAATTGGTGTTAACTGAAGCACACCGACAGACCGGGATATTAAATTCAGTTTCTCTCTGTCACGTTTAAATTCCTTGCCTGACGTTTTGAGGAATGCCTCTGCACTGTCGGTCAGAACCTGTAGCTCATGGTCTGAAAATGTAATTTTTCTTTTTCTCTCTGTCATTGTTCTGCCTACTGTGTTCTTGGCACAAAGACAACATTTATACTTTGCCACATTTGCAATAAAGGGCAAATTGCACTCAGCGGCAAAACTTTATGGGCGTGTTTGTGTTGTAAAATCATTAACGCAATATCTTTTGTGAATTGGAACTTGAGGCGGGGCAGTGATGCACAATTCATGGTGCTATCTGCGGCCACAATCCATTCTTTGTGAATTAGCCCGTCAGTGTGTTACTCAAAAAAGACTTCAACAGTCTTTAAACTGCGTTTTAGCCATTGCCAAATTACAGGAGATGGATTTTAATACACAAGGATATTTTATGGGAAATTATGACCACCATTTATCAACAACTGCTCTGAGGAAACTTAATAGGAGAAAACAAAGCTGTTTGCACACAGATAAGTCAGAGATACACTTTAATATATAAGAAGTCGGTATAAATGGGACAGATTATGGTGGGACCAACAAGTGTAAAAAAAAAGCAGATATTTGGAAGAAAACCACAAACATACAGTATACTTTTTGGATGGTATTTTTGTCATTCAGCTTCTAGCCCCTTCCTCGATCTTTCCTCCTCCCCTGTGTACTCTCTTTTAAGATGCAATGGGTTGAAATAATGTATTCCAAAAGTGGTTTTCTTTGTTGAGCATCTTCAAGAGATCAACAGACAGACGCTGGAGAGGTGAGAGCGGTTAAAAGAGAAAATGAGAGAGGAAATGTGCAGATGGAGAGACAGAAGGACAGAAGGAAGGGAAAGAGGGGAGTTGATAAAAGCAGAGGAAATGTATTAGGTGAGAGGCCGAGAGTCTTTTATTGTGCTTTGATGCTGTAGATAAATACCATCATCAACAGAGTGCCTTTAAATTGATTTGACTTGAAGGTGCGTAGAGACAGAGGGAGAAACAAAAGAGAGAAATCGAGGTGGGCTCCTGAGGAGTGAATGACGCACAAAGCAGATCGGGATCAGAGTGCCAGAGCAGCAAATAGACATCTCCCTCACCTTATTTCAACTCCACTCACCCCATCATCAGCCTGGAGGGAGAGAAGAACCAAAAAGTTCTCCGGCCACAGATTGCACTTTATGCAAAACTGCTTGGAGGTCACTGCCTGTTTAGTACACAGGTACTTGATCCTTCTTTTGAACAAGGACATTTTAAGTATATCCTGTTGCCTGCTATTTATGAAATCTAATAAAAATGTTAATGTAATTCAATTGACATTTGTTACTGTGACTTGTGGGAGTATGTGTATGTCTTTCAACAAAGATCTGGACTCCAGTCACAGGATTGAAAGTGGGTTCAGAAAGAACGCAAAGCTTATTTTAGATTGCAATTTCACACACAGTCATTGAAAAGTCTCCAGTGGCTGCAAATAGATGCAAAGTTGCTGTAGGTGGCGTAAACTGAGGCAAGGGTGTTTGCCCAAGTTGAAAATGTTTCAATTTGAGAGGCTGAGGCTTCACACACACAGTTTGTGTGTACGTTGCTAGGTTGCTAGGTAGCAGACAGTACATTGGTTGTTTGAGGCGATTAACAACATACTGCACAAACAGTCCAGCAAACTTGTGAAAGGTCGCGGGGGTTGTTTTTTTCTATCAAAAGTTACATAGTCTCGTAATTGTTATGATGATCAGCTTACGTAATCGTGTACAGTGAATTACTTTTACTACAACACATTGTTTTACTTACAGTATTGGTATTAGTGCACTGATGAATGCACAAAAAGAAATTCTGACCAGACTTTTAATATCTCTGACACGGCGACAGCATAAAGTCCTGACCTCCCAGAGAAAAACATTCATGTTTGTCACAACACTTAATTTTCATTGCTTCTAAAATTAATTATTACTACTCTATTCTTCCCAGAGTGCCCTTTACAAAATACTATACTGCTTTTCTGTAACTTAACTTACTGCCGGTTGCAGCACACCGGCAAAATAATATGGCTCAGGTAAAAAGCAATCTATGAATTCATGTCAAAAAAGAATCACAAGCAGAGGCCGCTTTGGAGATTAAATGAAATGAAGCTTTTTTCTCACAGGGTCAACGTTTTATATACACATTATGCCCGGAGCCATCGTCCCTTCCCCCCAATATGATAGAGCTGCTGAGATGACAGTTTGAGGAAATTGTCTGAATCCAATTTTCAGGAAGAGTCCCTTGAAAGCTCCGCAGCAACTGGAGCTCAGACATAAAGCAGAAACAGATTTACTATAACAAACAAACTCTGTGTGCTTAACCACGTGACAAATAGTTGCCACTTTAGTGTGTAGACAAAGTCAGGTTGTAGATTAAAGACACTTAACTACTCGAAAACAGACCTGAAACCTTGAAAGCCAAATTGGTGCAAATTATTAATAGCAATATACGTAGCTATATTCGTAGGTATATAAGAAGTGGGCGCAGTCACTGTTGTAAGACTAAAACGCAGACAACTCCCAGATCGGACAATGCTGTGGTAGCAACCTGTCAATCACAAGGTAGCAATGCCCTAAAGCATCCCCTGCTTTATGGTCTATTTGACTCTAAATGGGACCATAATTTACTAAATGAACATCATGCTGTATTGAAGAAGACTTGAAACTAGCGATTGAGACCATAAACTCATGTTTACAATGTTTAATGAGGTAATAAATCAATTGAGAAGTAGGGTCATTTTCTTCATAGACTTCTACACAATCAGACTTCTTTTTGCAACCAGAGGAGTCGCCCCCTGCTGGCTATTAGAAAGAATGCAGGTATAAGGCACTTCAGCATCGGCTTCACTTTTCAGACCTGGAGGTTGCTTACTAATAATTACTTATGCAGAGGTTGATCTGAGACAGAAACATGATATTGAACTCCTGCTGAGACACAGAAGTTGCTGATTTACAGTATATTTGTTGTACTTGCATTGTTTGATCTCATCCTGTGAGCTTGTTTGTTCCTTATATTTCAGTCAGATTTCATGACCCAAAATCAAAACGTAGCCAAACACTATGCATAAAAACAAACCTCTTTATTTTTGGTTTTGCAGTCCAAAGCAGGTGGGCTGGCCTGTCTGGTGTGAATTAGCCACATCAGGATCTGTTGGTATAAAGTGTTCATTTGTGTTCGACACTGCCCTAAAGAGCAGCTGTTGACTACAAAATCATATAAATGATTCGTCTAGTGAAGTCCAATGACCACTGATTTTGATATATGATTGCCTTTTGCCTTATTATTATTTCTCCCCCCGGTGGCCCAGCAGGTAGAGCAGGTCATTTACTAATCACAGGGTTGGAAGTTCAACTGAGGGTGTATTCAATCCAATTTTTCAAAATCAGTCACAATAGCAAACTGTATAGCTCTAATCAGACTAAAAGCCGTGCTTCCCACAGCATGAAAAATACTTGATTGAATCAAATTAAGAATTGAATTGAATCAATGGAAATGGAGATGGAGATGTTTTTCTATGCATGTTGCTGCAGTGTGTTACAGAGGGCTGCATCCTGAATGTAGCCTGTATTTTGAGGCCATTTTTCTTTCTTTTCCTCTGCTCTGCTCCAAACAATAAAAGCTGACCATCTCCTCTTTCCCATCTAAGGTAACTGTCACTTCAATCGACTCCTTTTACCCTCACTCCTGACACTTTCTTTTTTGTTTGCTTCACCTCAACCGTGTTGATGTTAATTTAGTGGTGAAAGGAAAGGGTGAGGGGAAGGCTTTTACTCCCGCTCTGCCTCTCAGAGGGGAGGACAGCTTTTACCACCGGACCAGCTGTGGGGCTCAAAGAGTGTCAAAAGACTGCAAAGACAAACACACACACAGGTATACTGTATAACACACAAGATGGAAAAAAAACAGAAGTACACACTGCTGAAATGCACACAGACTAAATTATGCACAAGCACAAAGGCACAGCCGTGGAAACACACTTATTGTTTATTCACACATTTCTTTTTACATCCTGTTGTATTTTTCCCTTTCATTCAAACAATGCGGCCTCTTCACAGCCCAATCACAACCGCAAATCACAAGTACAAATCACGAGGTCATGTGCGCAAGGACAATGGCAAATCAAAATTAAATCTGTTATTTGTTCACATTCGTGCTGCAAAAGGGTCAAGTGAAGTGGAATAATTGCTGCAGTAAAAAATAAATTAGGTGTTACATTATTTTGCCAGTTCAAGAGAGTTGGATTTATCTTTTTGTTATCAATCCAAATATTCAGGCTGGGACGATACACCTATCTCCCGATTCGATATGTTTTGCGATTTTTAAGTATTGCGATTCAATATTACGATTTATTTTTGTTCATTTTTTAACTGACTTTGACTTTGAAAGGTCTTTTCAAAGTCTTCTGGTATATGGTAGGCATTCAGTAGACTTGATCCTTGGGTGTTTATTCAATGTTATAAATCTAATTTTCACCGAAGTACGAACACCTCACACTGCACGGCTGTAACCTCCAATCTTGTTGTTGTGCCCTTTGTGTCCCACCTTTACAGCATATGAACTCTGCTGGTCACCAAATAAACGTGACAAAGTGCATTTCAAGGTCATAGAAATACCAACACGTGCCACTTGTACTAACACTTGCACCAACATGTTCTCTCTCTCTACAGTAGCTCTTCCTCTCAAACACACACAAACATATGGAGAAACGATGACCTCGCTGACTTACTGAGGATGAAGAAACTTCTAGAAAAGTTGGAACTCATACAGAAAATAGACCGACACACCTACACGCAAGAAGACTCAATTTACCGTCCTCTCAGCGTATATGAGCAGTACTGTATATGAGGCTGCATAGACTGCATATGTCTGTGTGTGTGTGTGAGTGAGTGGGCGAGTGTGTGATCTTTGACACGAAGCACTGAATAGAATCTCATAATCAGGACTACCTGGCAGAAGAGATATTGTAACTCAATGGCACCTTTCTGGTTAAATAAAGGATAATGAAAAAGCGTTCGCTAACTCATAAAGAGCACAAAGGGGCAAGGCAGAAACCTCCACATGCATAACCACACGCAGCACACACACATACACACAAGCAGCATTGATAGCTGGATAGACAGGGAGGGAGAGAGATAGAGATGAAGAATCATGTTTAGAGAAAATTGCCTCGGGCTGCGGATCGAGCAAACAGGCTCTGTATTATGTACAGCGGTGCATTAGGGGGCTACTGTACACTTTCATTATTGAACAACATTTTTCATCCCAGCTGAATTATGTGTCATTGTTTCTGTTGCGCCGAAATAATTCACTCAACTTGACAAACACTCTACGAGTCACTCCTGCCTCCAAACACACACACACACACGTTGTTGCACCTGCCTTCTTCTTTCCCTCTCTGTTTTAGGCCTCCATCTATGATGATAGAAAGCATAACTTATTTTAAAAATTCATCTCACTTGACTAAAATAATGAAGGCCTACTTCAATTTGTAAATCATTTCTAGGGTGCTTTTCAGCCTTTATCAGAGCCTGTCGCTGAATCACACCCGCTGATGAGAGGAACCAAAATATTCAGTCCACTGTGGACAATTATTAAACACCAACGTCCATTATTCTGCTCTCGATATCGACGGCCCTACAATTTCTGCTTCCTCTCTTGAATAAGACATTTTCACTTCCCATCGCCCCCACATCGACACGTCTAAGTGACAGTTGCCACGGTGATAAACAGCACTGAGGGAGAGCAACAACCTGATGGAAAGAAGGATAAGAACGGCACAATGCTCTTCATTCATTCTCCTCGCTCACCCCGTCCATCGCTCTCATTATCTACATGTTTTATTTGTGTTTCTGCAGCAAAATGTATTTCAATTTCTTTTCGGTCCCTCTGCCTCTCCCACCCACTCTTTCTATTTCTTGCCTCGATCCGTCTCTCTCTCCGTCTTGCCCAAATGTATGTTCATGTCCAGGCTGTTAATGGTAATGACATAGGAATGGAGTGTTTTTGTCCATGTGCGTGTGTCTGTGGAGTCTGTTAAATGGCAGAGCAATTTTAATGATTTCTATGATATAGCTGGAGGGGTCTAAAGGCTAATGAAGAGACTGCGTGGTGGTTCTGCTTGTTAGAAGGGGACCACCTCCGTGTGTGTATGCTATAAATTGGAATCGGTCCACGGGGGTCGACACATGACACTAACTATTATGTACCACACTATACCCACACATACACACACACACACACACACACATGCACACACACTACGTAACTAACCCAGTGAGGAAATGAAAAATAGTAGGGGGGATGGATAAAAAAAAGGACCAAATAGCAATTGAAGAAAAATCAATCAGTAATCCGGTGGTGAGATCGATGGAGTGGAAGAAGATTCAATCTGAATTAGATTACTAGAAAGATGAGAGACAGAATGATGGGAGCTGCTTTGTATAACTGTGGAAAGAAGAGATGATGAGAGGCAACGTATCCTCTTGCAACGCTTCGTATGATATCTTACGAAAGGTTATTCCTCATTTGAAACATGTGACTCAGGTGTCGATTTACGCTAGTTACATGCATACAGTCTTTTCAAAATAAACTTTTGTCTTCACAGGAAACAACTTAGTTAGGTTTAGGAAAAGATCAAGTTGGTTAGGTTTAGGCAACAAAACTATTTAGTTAGAGTTCATGACTAGATGGATTTGGTTAGGTTTAGGCAACAAAACTACTTAGTTGGGTTTAGACAACAAAACTACTTGGTAAGGTTTAGGAAAAGATCAACTTGGTTAGGTCTAAGCAGCAAAACTACTTAGTTAGGTCTAGGAATAGATGGATTTGGTTAGGTTTAGTCAACACAATGACTTACATTTAGGAAAAGATCAATTTGGTAAGGTTTAGGCAACAAATCTACTAAGTTAGGTTTAGGCATCAAAATAACTAAGTTAGGTTTAGGCAACAAAATTAGTTAGGTTTAGGAAAAGATCGATTTGGTTAGGTTTAGGCAACAAAACTACTTAGTAGGTTTTTGGGTTAAAATAACAACAGAAGCGGCATAATTTAAGTACAGAAGTTACGTGACACACGGCGTACGAACACCGGTCTCCTGGGCGAAAGTCCACGGCAGTCAAGTGAATGCAAAACCCTTGAATATTAAGTAGTGCAGTGGCTCTTCACAGCCAGTGTTACATGGTGTTTGGCCATACACCGATTACATTACTAGCCCATCGCCCCCGCCGTCATTTTGCTTTTTTTATAGAAATAAAACCCATTTAGTTCATTTTCGCGTATCAGTGTCGTGTTAACAATACATAGTCGGACGTCGGATGCTACACATTTAAAGTGAAAGGGTCTGTTGTATTTCTCACATTTCTCACGGGACGAGAGAGAGTTGACAAACCATGGCGGAGGATTTGGTGTCAAATCGAAAAGCAAAAGCGCCTCTTTGGCAATATTTCAAATTTAAACCCATAATGTTAATGAGTCGCCGTGAGGAGGACGGAGCGGTCTCAGCTGGTGAGCGGCGCCCCGCTGCCACGTGGAAACCTGTGGCCCTGCAGCAAAAGCTCAACCGGAGAGGCCAGACACACAGCCATCCAACGTTAAAGACAAAAGTAAGCACTCTACATATATTGAGCAACATGTTTTCTTGTAAAATGTCCGGTCGGTAACACCTGTCACAAGTTTATTAACCAGTTGGAAAATGTCCTCACTGTGACATGCCTATTCACAACATGTACTAAGCTGTAAAATAAACTAAATATATTTCAATTGAAGTCAAAGTAGTGTGACAATCTGACTTTGGTGATTCCAGACTGAGGGGACTGAGATGAACTAAGTAAAGAGGAAGAAAGTAAAGAACAGGCCCGGTTGTAGAATCAAACCAGTGAAATTATAAAGCTATTTCACATTTTAGTGTGAATCTGCAGTCTCCACTTCTGTGCATGATAATAGTTTCATATTATTGCATATCTCAACTGAACTGACAGAGATTTGTCTCCAACCTTTTACATAATTATACCATTACTTGCTGCTATGAGTAGAGCATAGTAATGAATGTTCAACTTAGAGGAAAATAATGTGCTGATGTAATACTGATTTGTGTGGAGGTTCAGTCTTAACCTTGGGACTAAAGTTTAGAAACTTTATCACTGATTTGATGAGGCACAAAACCCTTTTCATTATTCTCAGCCACTCTTTGAATGTGTGGATGGGTAGCAGTGGTGGAAATGGCAGAAATCTAATGGGAATCCTCCTTAACAAATATATTTGGAGAAGTTTCTCACCTGCAAATGCATGTTTTTAGTGCATTTTCAGTCAGAAACATACCCTAATGTCATTAGAAATGTGTTCTTTTTGTGCTTTAGTTTAGTGCCATTCCGGCATTAATAAAAATCTTATTTTCAGTTAAAATCAAAATATGCTGAATGCTTGACTGTTCATGTTCTAATAAGCTCGAGATTACTTCACATCAGGAGTCTCAACCCGTTTCATCCTGAGAGCTACTCAGGTAAATGAAATCTGTCAAGAGCTGCTGCTTTCCCCCCTTGATTTTATTAGAGACGTACTTGATGACACGACACTGTGTGTTCAGGCTCCTGTTTTCTGACTGATTAGAAAAGACATCAGGTGTGACTTTTACACATATGGTCTCTGTTCTTTTTAATAAATGATGCAGACAAAATATGAATGTTTCAGAATAGTGCATCAGAGAGTTTATTTACCAGCTGGTACTTAACATTAGCCTACTTGTTCAGCGACTGCATTGTGTGTTTGCTGGTTGTGATTATGGCCCAACCAATACGGGATTCTTGAGGCCAATATGGATATCAATATTTAGGAGTTTTAAAAACCCAATAACAGTATGTTAGCACACATTAACAACGTGTTTAGATATGGATCCTTTACATTTGTTTTTAATTTCAAATTGCAACCAAGACATAGAAACATACTAAGAGGGACATTTAACAGTTGAAAAATGCAGCCCAGTTGCAAGAAAAGGTGTGTGGATGACACGTGTAATAAGAACGCCGTTCTTGCTTTAGGTGCGTCATTTGTACGCCTTCAGTCTGAGCTGACTGCAATGTAATTGCATCTGTATCAATATGCTACACTCAGAGCTAGTGACGGAGAATAAAAACTGAGAAAGACCGCTTATGGCAAGCGGGAAGGGAGGTGGATGGGTCCAACAAACACAGGACTTTCAACCAGAAGACCGTTTTTTTTTTAAGTTACATTAGTGATATTTGTAATGTGTTTTGTAGTGACATTTGTGACGTGTTTTTTACTTAGTTTACGTACTTATTTTAAGCCCGACCACGACATTTTTCCTAAACCTAACTAAGTGGTTTTGTTGCCCCCTGCTGGTTTTATACCGTCATACACCTGTGTAATATCCTCTGGTGGAGAGGCGGGTCTATTACAAGCTCTGGCATGATACTGGGTTGAAATATGACCACAAACCTAGTTCGTCATTTATGTACTGCAATTTCTTCTTTCTCATCTGCCGACATATTCACCGTTTCCAATCTATCTGTAAAAGGCTAATATCGGCCTAGCTTCAACCAAGGATGAAGTCAGCCTCCAAGCCTTATCTGTATGTAAAGGCTACATTTTATATTAGGATGTTAGAAAGCAATGTGTCAACCCATCACAGTTCCTTCATCTCCTGCATTCCCTAAACTTTGCACATTATGCATAGTGTACTCAAATACAGTTGCAAACTATGAATATTTACACTGTTTATTCATCTAAACCACTGATTGCACTGGACTTACAGTAACATTACCAGTATCTTTGCACGCTCTTCTTCAGCTATCTAATCTTATTTTCCTACTCTGCTGTTCCTGCACAAAAAACATATTCCTTGTACACATGTACTTGGTGAATAAAGTCTGCTTCTGATTCCAAGCAACCTTTCTCTTATAATATCAGTGCTTTAGGGTTTTGACAACTCCCTCCCTGATACTACAACATATATACTGCCTCAGAAATTACTCTTTGTTCATGTACACACTCTACAAACAGTGTTAATATATACACAGGCAGTTTTCTGCAATAAAACCACTCCCTTGATATTCAAAATCTCAGCTGGAACATTGTTCCATCGCATCTTCTATTCCCCCAACAGCGCTGTGGTGCGTTCCAGCCCATTTCCACCTCTGACAACAGTTGTGAAAACAGCTGTTGCGCCATTATGATTAAAATCGACCATTAAACCGCACGAAGCAAACAAAAGCAGCGTGTACTGGTTCCAGGCGAGTCTCGCATCAACATTGACAGGTGAAAATAGCCTGGGTTGCAATAACATTTAGCACCTGTCTTATTTGCTGTTAAAGCTTTTGTCATTAGCTGCTTGATGTTGTTTCTCATTGAAAACAGAAACCGGGCGTGGAAGGAAGCAGAACACAATAGTCGTTGTGGGAGGCAATAATGCGTATGACATCATTTAGGCGTGAACTTGAAGCTGTAACGGTCACTGAAGCACTTTTCAGACTTTGCGTTGATGTGGAACTCAGGCGAAAATGAAATCAAACAATGTGGAACATGTTCAAGCTGCTGTGAGCAGGCGTTGAGAAAATAAAAATGCATTCATTTTATCACAAGGGTTTAATGCACTTGAATGCGCCCGAGATGAATGGCTGCTCTGGGGTGGTTTAAAAGATAAAGAAAAGAAGAATGGAGCAAGATGATGGAGAGGAGCAGATTTAGAGATTGATTAGAGAAGGAGAGACACAGACGCAGTGAGATAATAGGAAATAAAACAGATGGGAGGAGGAGAGAAATGGAAACACCAAGGAGAACATATTGTGATGTAGAAGAGGAGCAGGAGGGAGGGAATGAAACAAAAAAAGTGAGGGGAAATGAGAAGAGACGGAACATATGCAGACAAAGTTGAGTGGAGTATGAAGATGAATAGGGTGAGAGAAAGAGGCTGAATGAAGCATATCAGGCAAAGAATTGAGATCGAATAGACATAAGGGAGAAGGCAGAAAAGAAAAATATGAAGAAAGCGAATCACTGAGACGAAAAAGTGCAGAAACCGGGGTGACGGAAAGAGAGACAGGAGAGAGAGGAAAAAGACAAGATGAGGGATTGTGGTCCTGATAGATGAGTAATGTCAGGTTCATTTCCTGAGGAGCAGAACAAGACAAAACCCATTTAATAACTGTCACACACACACACACACACACACACACACACACTGGAAGTGTACTGAGCATTAGCTGTATTGTCTTGATAAAAGATTTCTGAGCAGCAGAGTGTGGATAGAATAGATAATATATCATCTCACTCTCATTTGATTTAATCAAACAGGCCGGCTGTTTAGCATGTTGTAATGTGTGTGTGTGTGGTGTGTGTGTGTGTGTGTCTGCTTGTCATGCTCAGCACAGGTGCCGGCAACTTTAAATGCATTTGATCCGAGGCATAAACGTGATTTTGTCAGCATAAGTAATAAGGAACCTTAACAAAATATAATAAAACAACGTAATGTGATCATGATTATTATATTACAGGACATTTATGTTTGCTTGGTCTGTGCCTTCCTCTTTTGTTGTGATCTATGTACGCAGCTGCCAGCCCGTCTGCCTGCCTGTCTGTCGGTCTCTCTTCCTGTACACGTGTGCATTTTGTGTGACTCACAACTGTCCTTAAGTCCATTTCTCAAGGGAGCAATACAATTGGTGGTTTAATCAATGGCCACCTGGCTGCTATTGGCTAATCAATGCCAGGGTAAACATTAAGATTAGCTCGTTGGTAGAGGAGGATAATTGACTGTAAAGGCTTGACAGGCGAGGGATGCATACTGTGTGCATGATGGGAGACGCAGATGGACGCAGAGCAGCAGATGGAGAAATAGATGGACAGACATGCAGGAAGTGAAAGAGGAACCAGAGAGATGGTGAAAGAAAACAAACCACACAGATGACAAATCCAGTAATAAATGGAAAGGTTCGTTGAACTTTGCTTACCTGGCTCCTAAATTAATTAACCTTACTTAACACTTTAGTGTTACATCCTGCTTAACACTCAGGAGACAATCGGATGCTGAATCTAGTATAAGTGGTCACATGGCAGCTATTGAAGCTCAAATTGAAAACCCAGCTCTTCTTTTATTTACAAAGAAATGTTTCTTCTTCTTCCATGAACATATGACACATAACTTCCTGTCTCGTGCAAAAATGTGCTCTTGCAAAATTGCATCCACTGAAAAAACATTGTGGGGGAAAATATGATAAAATGTGACTTGGGGTGCTTTTTAAAAACAGGCATTTGTGCAACCCTGTCTCTTAGAAATGATGTTTATATTAGGGCTGTCAATCTATTCAAAAATGTAATTGCAATTAATCGCATGATTGTCCATGATTAATCGTGATTAATCAGAAATTAATCACATGTTTTTATCTGTTCAAAATGTACCTTAAAGGGAGATTTGTCAAGTATTTAATACTCTTATCAACATGGGAGTGGGAAAATATGCTGCTTTATGCAAATGTATGTATAAATCTATTATTGGAAATCAATTAACAACGCAAAACAATGGTAAATGTTGTCCAGAAATCCTCACAGGTACTGCATTTAGCATAACAAATATGCTGAAATCATAACATGGCAAACTGAAGCCCATCAGGCAACAACAGCTGTCAGTGTGTCAGTGTGCTGACTCGACTATGACTTGCCCCAAACTGCATGTGATTATCATAAAGTGGGCATGTCTGTAAAGGGGAGATTTGTGGGTACCCATAGAACCCATTTTCATTCACATATCTTGAGGTCAGTGGTCAGGAGACCCCTTTGAAAATGGCCATGCCAGTTTTCCTCGCCAAAATTTAGCGTAGGTTTGGAGCGTTATTTACCCTCCTTCGCAACAAGCTAATATAGAATAATAACATGGTTAGTACCAATGGATTAGGTTTTCTAGATTCATATGATGCCTGTATCTTCAAGTGACATTAAAGAAATTAATGGCGGTAAAATGAATTTGTGTTAATGCGTTATCACATTAACTTTGACAGTCCTATTGAAAATATAACAGTGATGGAAGTGGCTCATCCTGTTGGCTCATCACACAATTAGTTTTTATCAGCTGATGTCAAATAAAGGCAAAAACATGAAACATTACATTGATAAACATAACAAAAGCACTGCAGATAATAACAAGAGTAAGAGTAACCTTTTTCAGTGTAGTTTTGATATGTATTGGTGTTCCAAATGTGTTTAAATCTTGAATTTACCATGTCACAAAAAGAGGGGAAAAATACAAAAAATACATTGAAGCATGACTGAAGCAATACATGTACAATTTTAATGAAGTAATGTTGGTTTTAATGTGGCAACATGTGAACACTGAAAGCACAAATATTATTGAAATTAGATTTATGTAACAGCCACAAGACATTTTGATACATGTAGGTGTTAGAGGTGGAGAACTTTTGATGACTAAATCAGATTTTATAAATCCTACGTAAGTTTGATGCAAGGTAATATACATGCAAATTGATGACTAACCACAGGTAGTCACACTGAAAACGATGACTCGTACTCAGCAGCAAAGACACAGTATTGAGTTTGCTGCATCATAAAGTCAGTGGAGGAGGATAATACACCACTGTTTAGTTTCAAAGGCTCCATTGTTTCGTCTCAGTGTGCTGAGTATGTACTCGCTTTTTTACAGGCTGACATGCTGTAAATGGAGTTTCCATCTTGTCTATTATCCGTTGTTTTATTTGCCCTCAGAGTCAGCTGACATTACATGAACTTTAAACTCAATCTTCAACGGTCTCTGCAAATACTGCGATATTGATTTCAAATTGATTTTGTGGGTGCAAGATTCCCCATATTGACATTTTGTTCTACAAAAGTCTTCGATGTATTGTCATCAGTCTGCTACTTTTCTTCAATAAAAGAAATGACAGTTCTAAAAAGGCTGATTCTCTTGCCGGGAGTTGTAAAATAATAGTTTTAATGAATTTGGAAAAAAGGTCAGAATTATGAATAGCATTCAATATTTCTTATTCTAGTTTTATTCTAACTTATTAAATTGTGTGAATAGCAGACGGTTTACTGTCGATGCCACTAAGAGTGTGATAATGAGGTGTCTGAAGCAGTGAAAAGCTAGATGACTGTGAAACTGATCACATTACTGCTCAGCATTTTAAATATGATCTCAAAAATATATTCCACGTCTCGCCACTTAATTTATTGGCTTTTGAGTCCATCATACCCGACACTCAGTGCTATTAATTTCCAACATAAAAGAAGAAGAAGGAGGAATTAATAACAATGATAACTGCAGGCTCAAAATCCCAGCTAGTGTCCTTTCCACGTCGAAGAGGAGAATTTTGGGCGGCAGTTTTGAATAGCTTATGATGTTTGCTTGACATCTGGGCCGAAGAGAACATACAGAATATTCTAAATCCAATGAAGTGACGTTTATAAAGTCATTGAAGTTAAACTGGAGGAGAAGGGATCATGTGTACAGTAGATCAGTGCAGAGTCAAAGTGAAAATTGAAAAGACTTCGACAGCACACAATAACATAACATGTTTTTTTTGGTGTTTTTTTTTGCCTGTTTGTCAGCAGGATTACGTAAAAACTACTGCCCCAATTTTCATGAAACTTGGTGAAAGGATGTAGCATGGGCCAAGGAAGAACCAATTACATTTTGGACCTGATCCAAATAACGGGGCGGATACACAAATTATTTTTCAATTTCTGCAAGATAGAGCATGGCCTTGGAGGAGGTCTGCGCTCTCTGAGTGCCCTTCTAGTAAATCATGATTTGTATGCAGGTGATGCAGTATTATTTTCTCCCTGCAGTGTTTGATCAGCAGTGGTTGCCGAGCATATGCTCTCTATATGGTGCCAAACTTAACATCTATACCTAATGCCAAAGACAGTAATGCAATACAAATTAGATGTAAAGAGGATACAAACTTTATTTTCCGTAGTCTTGACAGAGTGAAAATAAAGTGAGGTCAATTACATATATTAATGTGTGGCCGTTTATGGCTTACTGTATGCTCCTGTATACTGCCCACCTGTGGTGCAGCCATAAAAAGAGCAACTTGCAAATCCCTGCAGAACAGTCGCTTACAATTATACCCTGAGGGTTTTTACTGTATGTGCTAAGATTATGTTTGTCAGCATATATTTACCTAGATGTCCAGCAAAAAAAGAGGTTGTGGTGAAGCTGACAGAGATGATGATGATTTTACCTGATGGTTGCTTTCCTTTTGTCCATATCTTTAGCTTTTTATCTTTGTCTTCAATGGAAATAAGGTGTATTGAGTGCGCTCCTTTGTTAGCAGCCCATCGGTCCTCAATTCTGTAATATACTTTAATTTTATATCATAGCCCTCAGGCAGCATTTAGTTAAATTGTGGATGTAAAGTGGCATAAGTGGAAAGAAGACAAAAATCCTTCGTCTGTTTTCCTCTACAGGTTTATAAAGGATTAACCGAGGCTGGAACAACATGATCTAGGCTTTATGCCATTCAGTCTTCCCCACAGCAACACCTGTGATTATTTTTAGGGTTCTGTCAAATTTGGCTCCCGTTCTATCTGAATTTCAATAGAAACTGATGTTGAAACAACCTGTAATATTGATTAATTGGGTGTGAATACACTCAGTAATGTTTTTGAACCTCAAGAGTAAAGAGCTGGAGGGTCCAGGCCTGATAAAAACAAGTAGCTTAATTTAAGAGAAAGGACACAAAGTGAAGAGATGGACAGAGCGTCAACATCACTTTGACATTTTGGCAGTGCTCAAGCGGCGCTGAATGACACATTAGACACACACACACTGTTCTGCACGCCTGTCGAGTGGTTCAGCAGTTACACACTGCGATATGGATTGCAGTCCAGCCCCTGAAACACGACATGGAAAGGCTCTTCAAAGGGCAGATCGCGCTTAGGAGAAGTTCAATAGTATCCAGTTGTCAAGGAAATGTGTGTGATATATTTATGCACTCTTAAAAGATGCAGAAAAAAACACGGAGAGATAAATGAATAGACAGCGTGGGAGGGAAAGACAGTGAGAGGAAGAGGAGAGAAGCTGTGACGGAGAGAATCGAATATGACAGTTTAATATGGAGATGCCACTAGTTAACTTTTTTTTGGAGGGTCGACGAGCTGCCAAGTTGCATCATAGACGAGGAGACAGCAGAGACATGAGAAACTTTAGTGTCGGTCGAGATCAATTGCGTTCATGTCAAAGTCAGGGCCAACTGCAGGTCGACGGAGGCTCGACAAAATAACATAAACTCTCTTTTTGAAGTTAATAAGTCATCTTATCAGTCGCTCTTGGCTAGGTTATACTAGTGCCCTCTATTTTTCTTTGTTAAAGAAGTTTGTCTGTTTGTCTTTGTTGTTATTTTCTTGACTTGTCAAATTATTTATGACTGATACACCTGCTATTTGAGCACAGATGATTTGGCTCTTTGCAGCTCCTGCCTCCTGTTGCTTTGAGAACTCACATATCAAAGTGCTGATTGGCAGGCAGCTTTATAGCTGACAAAGGCTCTGGTAGAAGTGTTTGTAATAAAGTACGTTTTCTTGCAGTTCTTAGTAGTACTCCCACTCCTTGCAAATAAGTCACCTTAATTGGTCATTTAACAAAATTGTGCTACAAACTCTACAATGTTTTATGAAAGTAAAAAACTTTCAGAAATGCTTTTTACTTTTTTTCCAGACAAATACTGTTCAGGGTTTCTTTGAGTTCCAGAAAGTCAATTCTCATTCTTTTATAATGCCAGAAGGAACGCAATTTAAGATTGATTTTCAAAAACAAACCCAAACAAAAGATGTGCACATGTGCAAGGTTTTGATTTCTCATGAGAAATCAAAACCTTGCCATAACACAGCTGCAACTTCAATTTGTGGACAGGATGTGCTTTAATAAAGCAGATACAATGAAAACAGAGGCATAGTTCACATAATACACCTCACATAGCTAATTTGATTCACATTTATGGAGAGTCTGTTGAAAACTACAGGGGCATTAACAAATTTCTTCTCATAATTCATTTTCAAACTTGTTAAATGTGATGTGAATTTGTTTGCTTGAGGGCCTGACTGGTTCATTTATTCTGAGTCAGAGCAGCAAAGGGGAGCCGACCTCAGCCTGCAGTTGTATGTCACAAAACATTTATCAGAGAAACGTTGTGCTTCAATTTCACAAATTTTTCAACCGTACAAATCTTTGTGTCATCGCTGATACAACCGTCGTCACCTCTGCGTCAACACTGCAGGCGACAGCAGCTACACCCGCAGGCACCGACTCCTTATCAAAACACCATATAATGATTCTGGTGCTGCAGCTCAAATGCCGCTGGTGATGCCTCGGTGCACTCGGTGGCTGGCTGCTGCTCTACCTCCCATTCAAACTCTGAAGAAATGTCAGTGTGTGCTGAGCTTTAACACCGGAGTACACCTCCATTTCCTCCCTGACATTTGGCCTGATGACTGTGAACAACATCCCCACCCACCATATCAACCAAATCATCCCTCAGCAATATAAGTGCATTAGACAGTGTGTCATCTGCAAAGAGTTAGAGAATGGCGAAATGGAGTAGTTTTAACCTTCCACCTAGTGTTGTGTGAAAGTCAGGTGGAGCAACAATAGTCGAGTTATCATATTGGCCCGAAATATATGATGATATTTGTTTCTGGAAATTACGGAAAAAGTGGGGCTTGCATTCAAGGCTTATTTATATGTAGCCTTAGGGGCCGTCCACATGATTTTTTGCGCCCTCGAATATATCGTTATCAAGCAAGAGCAACCGTTCCCTGTTCCCAAACGCCTATTTTTCAGTGCATGGTAAATATATGGAGGAGTTAATCATTTTAGTGCAGGTCTATCCAGAGCTTTACATCTGTCCCACGGACTATTTTACTTGCTTCACCCTTTCCGTCCAAAAACGTCACAACTTCTGGTTGAAAGTTAAGACAAAATGACAAAGACAAATCGAGCAGTTAAGCTACTGTGAGGGGTTTACGGTGCTGGAAATTCATTTATCTTTGTTTTGACTTTGTTTAGTTTAGTCAGTAGTGCTTACTGCTAAATTATCGCAACTTCATCATCATCATCGTCATCGCAGCACGCAGGTTTTGGTTGCTTAGTAACAGCAGGCGCAACAGGAGTGCAACCTCCCAAGCACCTTGGATAAAAAGGATGAAAGCGGCACAGCTGCCGTTTTTCACGTGTTTTAGACATGACAGATGAATGGCCCCTTAATGTTGCTAAGCTATCGAGTTTCTTCAAGTCTGTTTGTATTTTAAAGTTTTTAAAAGTGTTTAGTTTGCCCACTTTAACACACTTTCATCAAGGAAACTGACAGAGAAAATAACTCTCTCTGCTGGTGCTGCTGCGATTAAAGTGAATAAACAGTACAGGCTCCGATTTTTGATTATATTTTTGGGTCATTTTGGCTTTATTAGATAGCACAGTAGAGAGAAGAGAGGATGATATATGACTAAGGTTCCTGGCCAGAATTAAAGTGGAGGCATTGCAGCTATGTGATATTCACCTAAAAAGTTTTTTATTATTATTTTATTACCAATAAGACTTTATTGCATGAAATAATAGACTGATGCACATCTTTATATGCATATAAATATTCATGAAGTGCTTTGCATTAAGCATTTATGGTTAATTGTGTGAGTTAACGGGGCAGAATATGTCCAAGTGTGCACAAATACGTTTTTGTTGGAAACTGCATAAAGTTTTATTCATGAGATATAAGTGTTTGGACAGTTTGCCGTGCCAAATAGAGATAATTTTTACATTGACTGTCCATAGAGATATAGAAGCTCATATTTCCCTTTCAGTTATCTGTCAGTTTCTCCACTGGGATATCTAAAAGCCACTCACATGTCTTGATGCATCCCTCTTGACACAGCTGAGCTTTTAGAGTAAAAGGAACATAAGCCTAGGGGATGCTGACCTCTGTGCCTATGGAACATTTTAGGTTTGAGTGCATGAATGTGTAGAGGTGTGTGTGTGTGCATGCTAGTGAACGTGTGTGTGAAATACATTACATACGTTTTGAACTCGAAGATCGATCTCCATTATTAGTGCGAATTGGATCAATAAGGGAGTCAGTCAACCGATTTCTAAAAAGGCGAACATAAAGTGATAAAAACACGCCTATGTGCAAGAGATGCACGTACTTGCCACACACATGCATGCGCCCACACACACATAAATACCCTCACAAAGACACACACTTCTGGTGTGAGTGGCTGGTTATTGAAATTTCTGTCCAATGGGAAAACTGGAGCATGTCGGAGATACAAGGTCAATACTGCAGAGTGGCACAGTGCAAGAGTACACTGTGTAGGTGAACCTACCCACACACACACACACACACACACACACACACACACACACACACACACACACACACACACACACACACACACACACACACGTTGCCTGCACAGGTGAACACCACAAATGGAGTGTGAGGGAGTCAGAGAGAAAGGGACACGCCCCTCTCTTTTAGTTCAATCCCTCGGGGAAATCACATACTGACACCTCTTCCCTCGCTGTCCTTTTTCCCACTTCCTCGGCTCTTTTCTCTCCTCTTTGCCTTTTATTCTCCCCTCTATTCAAGCCTCCATTCAGTAATGGTCTACAATGGAAGGACCGCAAATTGAATGGGACGAAAGAAGAATGACACTAAAACACACAAACAACCCCCAAAAAACACTGTGAGCTATTAAGAGGGAAATGAAGAGTGAATAGAAAACTGCATCCTTTTCACCAAGGTTACTTTGGAGGGCATTCATCTTTTTTGCTGCCTTCTTTATATTGCCTCCCTGAATTTGTTTGACTATTCTATCTATCTATCTATCTATCTATCTATCTATCTATCTATCTATCTATCTACCTACCTACCTACCTACCTACCTACCTACCCATCCATCCATCCACTGTATCTATCTATCTATCTATCTATCTATCTATCTATCTATCTATCTATCTATCTATCTATCTATCTATCTATCTATCTGCCTATATATCTATCTATCTATCTATCTATCTATCTATCTATCTATCTGTCCATCCATCTACTGTATCTATCTATCTACCTACCTACCTACCTACCTACCCATCCATCTATCTATCTACCTATCTATCTATCTATCTATCTATCTATCTATCTACCTATCTATCTATCTATCTATCTATCTATCTATCTATCTATCTATCTATCTATCTATCTATCTATCTATCTATCTATCTATCTATCCATCATCCATCCATTACTCATGCTCCCTCTCTCTCCTGCCTCTGCACTCGCATCCTTATCTAACTTGGCCTCGCTGGCGGTGAGCTACTGCAGCGATGCCAGATGAAGAGAAAACCATCTACTCTTTTTAAAAAAGCAGCGTGGGCAGGCCACCCACCTTAAGTTTTAGATAGATTTTATACATTGGCTAAGAACCCAATGAAGAAATGTTCCAAAGTAATAAAATGGTTGTTTTTCTGTAGACAGTGGGAAGGAGAGATATGTGTTTTTATAAGTAATTAGCAATTTGGCTTAAAACACTCCCTGTTTGCTACTTAGTGTACTACATTTACTTTCACATTTGAGAGTGTGCAAATTCAAAATATCAATGTTGTGAACTATGTAATCTTAATTGGCTACTCCTCCCTATAGGTTAATCTGATAGTCTGTGCTCCATTTTTTTTTGGTGAGTAAAATTCTAACGTTATTAATTTATTTATATGTTAGCACCGGTATCAACCGGCAACCGGGAGCAACAAGACCACAGCGTTAACGTCAACGAGTTCTCTTACATGATATAGCCTAGCTTCTTAGCCTAGCTTGTGGCCACCTCAGCTCCATCCACGCTCCACTTCTTTGCCCAATTTTGCATTAGCCAGAGACGTCACTGCCAAGATGACATTTTGCTTCACTTTTGCTCTTCACAACCTACGGGTGACGTCATGCAGACTACGTCCATATTTTATACAGTCTATGATTAGTACCCATCGCAACAGCACCGCTGATGGTGATCAGTGTCCTTTGCAGGAGGTGACAGAACTTATGTGAGGACATAAAATGTGGGTAAAAAACAGTTTTAAAGGAAAAAGATGAGCCTGGATTGAGTGTCTCAAAGTTGACTGTCAAAACTTGTGTCTATATACATTTGGTTTGGCCACATAGGACATTTTCTGCCTGAACACAAACTGACAACAGCCGCTCTCCGTCATTGAAGAAAGTAACTTTTCAAGCCTACGAAGGCATGTTTGATGCTCATTAAAGAGATTTTGGGTGGAGTATCACTTTAGAAATAGTTGCAGAAGAGGAAGTTCTCCGTCGTCTTTCTTCCTACATGAGGTGAATGATGACTCATGAGTTGTGTCTTTCTTCTGTTTCGCTCGAAGCGGTGAATGTGCCCTCTGGCCTGAGAAAGCCACCTGACAATTTCACTTCTCATAACTTGAGATAGATGTAATTTACTGTAAAATAAGCTGTACAATAGAATAAAAATACCACTAAAACTTCCCACATGAAGTGTCAAGTCAACTTTCCACAGAATGTTTTAGCAAGGATTTTACTTTCTCTTTGTATAAGCTAACTTATTGCTAGCTCATGCTATTTAAAAAGTAGTACTAAGAGGTCATGTTTCTGTACACAGGTGGTGCAGGGCCAAATTGTCATTTACCACCACAGAAACCCGGCGTTTCTCAACCAGTTATAGAATGTTAAGAACGCACAACCTCTTGCTTTGGTCATGTGATGCACACACTCGCACAGCCAAAGGTTAAGAGTTAACAGTTTCAAGGACTGCAGTGAAGAGGGCCTTCCAAGTTGGAAAAACATGTGGGAAAAATAATAGACATTGTCGATTACCAATGAAATATGTTATGCTCAAGAGAAGAAAGTCAAGCCAAAGACAAATTATACTGTATATAGTGAATGGACTGCATTTATATAGCGCTTTTATACACTGCAACCATTCCAAGATATGCACAATGCAAGACCCTGATTAACAAAACTAAGCCACTGCAACTGTGTGCTGCCTCTCAGTGTGTATCTACTGTACTGTGCCTGATCCTGCCTTGTTTTTAATTATATCAAGTCAGCCAACAGACAGCGAATGTGTCATGATTATTAGCCAGCGGCCTGAATGGAGAGCGCTCAAGTGCCTACTCATACTCTTTGGAGTTTAGCAAGTCAGCAGGGGGTTTGCACACCAGCAAATGTAACACAACCACCATACAGTATATTTACCTGCAGATAACTGCATGAAGGGTAGTGGACTGTGTAGGTATGTGCATGCAAACAAACACACACACACACACAGGGAGAGAGAGAAAAAGAGCTTGCTCAATACTCTGCAGGGATCCACTTGAGATAAAATTCAGCAGCACTGAATAACGCAGTCCATTTATCAGTGAAAAAACACTGACCCTGACACACACACACACACCCGTATATATATACAGCACTCTCAGAGGGTTGTTGTGAGGTGAAGGTGCCCTTGTGTCTGTGGTCATTTATCAGAATATGTGATTCAAAGTGCCGTGGCAGGCAAAGCCCAGTGGTCTCTATATTGTGCAAATGTCTTCTCATCACTTTGAACCCTATAGCACATAATCCCACACCGCTGTAAAACACTCTCCCCTGTGTTTGGATTTACATCATTCAGCCACAGTGAGCCCTGTAACAGGAGAAATGCTTCCACAGCAGGAGAAAGGGTGAAATAAACAAAAGAACGATATTTTAGCCCAATATGCGATGAAATTTAGAGCAGGTACAAAGAATGAATGTTTTTTATTAATAGAAAGGCTCCAAACCAGGAGGCTGGGAATATTTCCCTCGACTACAGACTTAATGCAGATATCTAGAGTCAATATTCTTAATTTACAATAAATGTAATCATATTATTAATTATTCAGATTACTGCTTAAAACTTTAATAACTTTGGTAATAACATTTTAATGTTTTTAGCTATAGCAAGTTACTTTTAATATTAACATTTTAAATCAAAAACATGATCATATAGAGGACACTGTATTATCAGAGAACCAGTTGTCGTAAGTAAAATCTCACGGGCTGAGTCTGAGTAATGTTTTGATCCTACCTCAATAAAAACCTGATTGATATAGAATTATGTTATTTTTATTAACTTTAAAAGTGTACAGTGTGTAGGATTTGGCGGCATCTAGTGGTGTGGTTGCAGATTGCAACCGAGTGCTCCTCCTTTTACAAGACTGCGGTTACGTGAGCCACCGAGTGCAAAACCTTGGTAACGCTGTTCAGAGCAACGGAAGTCAGACTGCGGCTGGCGGTACCACGGTTTTGCACTCTGCAGCTCAAGTTACCACAGTTTCACAAGCGTGTCGGAGAACTACGGTGGCCTTAAGCTAACCTAAAAATGCGAAAGGCTCTCGCTAGAGCCAGTGTTTGGTTTGTCCTTTCTGGGCTACTGTAGAAACATGGCGGACTCTGTGAAGAGGACCCTCTCTCTATGTAGATATGAAGGACTCAGTCTAAGCTAACGAAAACACAACGATTCTTAGTTTCAGTTGATTATACACTAATGAAAACATAGTTATGAATATTATATTCCATTTCTGCTAATAGATCCACGAAACGTTACACACTGTTTCTTTAAACTGGCATTTAACATTCATATGGAGACATTAAAAGCAAATGGAGATTAACAATATGACCTTGTTTTTTAAGCAGGATATAGGAAGTTCACTATAAATAACACTAAACCTGCAAAAAGGGCCTCATCTGTATTAGTCTACTAGTTAAAACGTCAAGAAAGTAGATCCAACTAAACAGATCCAGAAGACTTTAGCCACACATACAGTACAGTACAGTTCAGCACAGAGGGATGGTATCTGCTGACTTCTGTGGTGTTTTATTCAACAGATTATTACTGATACATAATGTTTACTGTTGGATGTCCAGCTTGTCTGTTCCTTCTGTCTGCTCCTCGGAGTCAGCACTAGTCAGTGTTTGCTGCATAGAAGAGGGCTTGTTTTTTTTATCATGCATAGCATAGGTGGGTGGTTTTAATGGCTGATCAGATTGAGGACCAAACAAGCGACCCCTACTGTAAATTTAAAAGAGAAATACACAAACATTACAACGAAACATAGAAAAATTACTTGTACTGAAGATTTTGTGTTTCTCGCCTGAAGCCATGGCATATACAGCCGGTTTTACTGTCTGGACACAATACTGAACTTTTCCTGATCAAATACAGAAACTAAAACAAACTCTGCAAACTAGCTCACACACACATCACTCAACTTGCGCTGTGCTCTGGATCTGCTGATGCACCCACCAAGCTTGCCTACTGCCATCACCAACTGGGACTATCGATTTAAGCTGTGAAATCACTGCACATTCTCCGCTGCAGCATCTCCTACTCATGCATGTCACGCCTTACCTGTTATCATCGAGTCCCCCGACGTCTGCACTCAACAACAGTGTTGGGAATTGCAGAACGTTATGGATCCTGCTCCCAGTAGTTTAATTCAACCAGCGATCAATGCAATAAAACGGAGAGGAGGAACGCACATTTGATATGGCTATAAACTGATATAGACTTGACAGTATTTGGAGCTCTGTACTGGCCACAATACTATGTAGTAAACACTGTGGTCCACTTTGCACTCCATAAGAGATTTTGTTGCATGTAAACAATGTTGCTATCATGCAAAGCATGTCTTATTTCCAGTCACTCTCCTTTGTTATGTACGCTCACGGCTCTGTCTATCTTTGACTTCAGTTTAAAGACTCCAAGAAAAAAGGAGGAGACGTTTACTTTATAGTGAATAAAGCTAACATTAATGCACAAATTGAAGGAGCTAACAGGATTGCATTTCACTGGAGTTTCACTGGCGTGTTTCAGCAACCAGGCTTCAGGCGGCCTAAGCTACATCCACACTCCACCTCTTTGCCTAATTTCGTATTAGCCAGAGTCGTCACTGCCAAGATGGTGACGGCTGGGGCCGCCTACTTTGAGCTTAATTTTTGCTCTTCAGAAACCTTCGAGTGACGTCACGGAGACTACATTCATATTTTATACAGTCTATGATCAGTATCCATCGCAACAGCATCACTGACCCCGGTGATCCGTGTCCTTTGCAGCAGCAGGAAAAAGATGAGCCCCGATTGAGTGTCTCAAAGGGACTGACCAAACCCGTGTCTAAGGACGTCATACTTACAGCATTACATTGATACATTTTCGGTTTCAGGTATGATTGAGGTGTTATTTGGAGCATGCATTGGATGTGACATGCTATGCTGGCACATATATGAAAAGCACAGGCTTTAGTACATATTGTTACTCGAACCTCTGGATCCACTGCTTCTGCAGGTTTTGAGGGTCATGTAATACAATGGTTATCTGCTGCTGTGAAATGAGTTACAATCCATTTTCCCTGTAGTGGCTCCTCCGCCACTTCACACATGCTGCAGTAGTATACTACCTACATAGGTCACTGGTCCTGTGCTGCCATTGGGGATAATTTGTTTCAATCTTAAGCGTTAAGTGCTCACCCACAATGGGCTCCACTGCTGTGTGTGCTTGACTAAATGTGCTGAATATCAAGCTCTTGTGTTTGCTGCTTACTGCTGCATATCAGACTGCTGCTGCTCACATTAAGGACGAAAGCAGAGTAGACAAGACGAAATACACACTAAAGGTTTCACATAAGGATGAAATGAACTGACAATTGACAATTTGAAATATTGAGCTCTGCTGGTTTATGGCTGTTGTAAATGCCATTTTTGATGAATTGAACTCTTCTTGTTATTGCTTTTTGGTGGCTTTCAATTAAGCTTTGCCAGGAGCCAAATAATATATTGACATGAATTATTAATGACTAAATTCTTGTTCAGTATGGGGTTTGAATATTTTCAAATACTGTATATGGATAATAGAAGTCTCTCTGTCAGTAGCTACATCGATAGCTCAGCTGCATGTCCTGTTGTTTTGCCTTCAGCAAGACTATGAACTCCCCTCTGCTCACATGCACAGTTTGTACACAGTCTCAAGAAAAAGAGGGGGAGAAATACTGAGAGTTATAACTGTATGCAGACCACCGAGTGAAACCGTGATCTGGCATCATAATATCAAATCTTTGTGGTCAGATCAGAATAACAATTCCATGTGCAAGGACAGACATGTGCACATGAAGGCAGGCAAACACAAGCAAAGTGAAACTAATGCAATAGCAATCACTTGGGCTGCACAATTATTCATATAATAATCTCGATCACGATTTTGGCTTCCTACGATTAAATGAACATGATCGACTGCGAAATTGACGTTTAAAATACTCATAGAAAGCTCTGCTGCATATCTAATCAAGGGCTTCCTAAACTAACAGCCAGCCACCAGGGGGTGATCCAGATGTTTTGGCTTCACTTTTGTGGAGCTGTTATGCCGCTGCGCACACACCCTGCAACGGCAGTCTGTGAAAAACTTTCCTGAATGTTGCAGCTGCAGTCCAGAGTACAAGAGTAATATACTGTATATAACTACAGAGCAGACGGGCTAAACGAAAATGCACTGAATACAGGTGAAGAAGAACCTTATTTTAAGTCTTATCTTGCAGGAATGTAGCACAACATCGAAGTGAAAGCAGTGCTCTGTTTACTTAAATGTGAAAACGCAATAAAAACATTTTGTCCCTAAAATCAACAAATAAATGTGATGATTAATCGTGATCTCAATATTGATCAAAATAATCGCGATTATCGTTTTGGCCAGAATCGTGCAGCAGTATTCATCACAATGTGCCACTTGTTTTTAAATCCCTGTTTCCTCCAGCAGTGAGGTCAGAGTACCACAGCCACACATAGTTATGTCCCCAAACTGAACATTATAACACTATAGAGTGCAAACTTTAATAGGCTGAACGCATCCAACAGAAACACTTTAAAGTCATTGAGGTCAATCTATCTGGGGCGCTGCTGTATGGAGCTCCTGGACATACTCACTCACACCCACATACTGTACATACACACAGAAATAATCAAAATTGTGTTCAAATGGCCTTTTTCCCACATCAATATTCAGCCCAGAAATTTCCATTGCAATTCTAACACACCATCTTGGTGAAACGAGGCATCTGTGCAGCTAAATGACGGCGTGATGAGGATGACAGACGCAGATAACTGTTAAGGAGTGTCGCTTCTGATTTTTACACACTTGTTGAGCCTCACCCAAACTGCATCAATGAAGGCTCGGATTGAAGAACAGTATGTGTGAATATGAAACTAAAAATACATTTGCATTGATACCCAGAACGGCAGAACGTATGACACTGTATATATACATAAGATACACACAAACACGTATTTTGGTGAATTTCAGTGGGAACAGGCAGTCTCTCTCTCACAAACACACAAGCACTTAAGCACCAACCCCGATGCCCTGACGGATTAATCCTCACATCTGTTCTGCTGGAGAGATTAACCTGCTGCTTTTACTGCCTCATTGGCTCACATGCACGAACCAATGAACACACACAAACACAAAACACACACACACACACACACACACACACACACATGCAGCACTTTCACTCCTACATACTGTACAATCATATGATACATGGCAGCACACATACAGAGATGCTGCCATAATCCGTCAAATCGGGGGATACTGTAAGAGTCATGACATCACCAAAAACGTTTTCATGGGACTCGAGAGACAAAACTAGAAGACCTCTATGAAGAACAAAATACATTGAAAAACAGAAGTTATTCCTTTTAAACTAAGGCGGTATATTGGCAAGAATCTGCCGATACGATACGTATCATGATACAGAGGCTTTGACTCCATATATACAGGAAAACTGACATAGTATAAAGAACACACCGCCATATAGAGTGCTGCAGGAATGAATCTTAAAACGCGGAAATGAGTTAGCATATTAGAACTTCCGGTATTAGAATGGGTTCTTTGAATGGGTTTTTAGTAAGATGCCTGAAATAAAGTCTGTGGTTAACGCAAGCTTAAGAGATTTTAACGTTTTGTTCTACGATATAAAATACGTCAGTAAATATCCCCTTGAATTTTGAAGGTTGTCTTAAAAAGTCGGTTGCTAACAAGTGGCTAAATGGGACTACTAAACGTCATCACGCCAAACACCAGTCCGTCTTCAGCTTAGTGGTGGTGATGTGAAGTCATGTGACCGTTTGTTTATAGCCTTACGTTAGCTTTTTACTTCTGGTGATTGCATTCACGCTTCAAAAATCATAAAAGTGGTGTTAATTTGTGGAGATTATCTTGCTGAACAAAACGTGTAAGTGTCTTAAACGTTTGTTTTCCACAGAGCTTATTTTCTGCAATAATCCAAAATCCAATGGAAAAATCCCATTGGCTTTTTGTTGAGGGAGCCCGGGCGATGCTAACTTCCTGGTTGGCCTACAAAAATACACTATCTCCATCACTTCAAAGAGGAATGGGGGGGATTAGGAAATATGGATCTAGAATAATATTGTTGTAAAATATGTAAAATACCAGTTCCTTTATTGTTGTACTATATCTTTTGTGTCAATAACAAATTTGAACATAATAAAAATCGATAGTGTTTTTGAGAATCTACATAGTATCACAAAACATAACATTTCGATACTCAGTGTATCGATATTTTCTCGCACCCCAACTCCAAACGCACCTTTTAAAACTAAACAAGTGTAATTCTTTCAAGCAGCTCCTGCAGGTGGCACTGCACACGCTGCAGATTCACCAGCAGCCAAATCACAGACAGTATTACAGTATTGGTGATGGTCCAGCAACAAGCTGCAACAAAGCATTTACAAACGCACACCGGCTGTAAGAGAGGAATGCAGTTGGACAAGACTTTCAGCAACTGACTGCGGAAATGCGTATGAGGAGGGTTGACTCAGAAGTGCATTAGCATTGCAACAACACACACACACCTGCCAGTATAAATAAGGGTTGAACATGTAAGATTGTATATATGTATATAATTGATCTTTGCCCTCCTGTCACTGACATCAATTAATGAGTATGTCTTCTTGGAAGATATTGTTTACGTGAATGTTCATCTTTTTCTTGTATGAATGCCTTAATTTGCGCATGTGTGGTTGTGTGTCATTAATGTGCGTGCACATGTGCCTGCGTCTCTGTCTAGGTAATTGGATCTGAGCAGAACATGCCGACACTGGCAGCCAATCAAACGTTTTTTTTCTGTTTTGCTGCCAATAACATTAAATCCTTCTGCAATATAAAACACAAATGCAGACACACGCACCAACATACTGTGTATAAACACACACACACACACACACTCTAACTAATGCAGCTTGATGGCACGTGTGAGGATACAAGAAAGCAGAAATTTTAAATTGTAGGCATCTGCTTGTCACAAATCATACAACACAAAAGAAGGAGCGAGACAGACCAAAACGAGATGTAGAGAGAAAAAAAGGAGAGAACGAAATGAGGTTCACTGCTGCGGGGATTGCAACAAGAAGAAAATTACATCAACTCAACTGAAAAACCTAGCAGCCTAAAACACACACACACACACCTACACACAAACTCCCAGGTAACAACACACAACTAGAGACCGCTGTGCAAAAGGTACGCCACTCAAACCCCAATGTCACTGTCTTTAATTTCCTCCCTTTCATGTTTATTGCTGCTGTGTGTTTAATCTTTCCGTCATTTATCTGAGCCCTCACACACACACACACACACACACACACATGCACAGAAGCCCCAGGCAAGCAATAAGTATCTCACCGACTCAATTAACAGAGAAACACAGAGAGCTGCAGCAACAGGAGCTGAAACTTACCTCCGCCCGACAAAAGTTACTCAAAAAGTAATACCTCAAGGTTTCACAAGAGGACAGAAATGTGTGTGTGTGTGTGTGTGTGTGTGTGTGTGTGTGTGTGTGAGTAAGAGGAAAAGAAAGAGGGAGATCGAGGGACTAAAGGAACAAGATAGGAAGCTCATAAAAGAAAATTCTCAAAAGTGATTTTGAGAGTGATTACATGAAGGGAAAACCAGAATATAGTATATTGAAGGGATGTATCTCTAGCTGGAGTTGTTACAGGCTGGACAAATATAAAAAAAAGAATGAAAGGAAGAAGGAAGAGAGAAGAGGGCAGAGGGCATGGAGCATATAGCATCCTGTTTTTCAGACAGCGTGAACAAGACAGGAGAGAACAGAAGAGCAAATCCTACCTGGAGTTGTTCGGACAACGTGGTGGACTGTCTGGTAGTCAGGGCTGGAGCTGAACTCTCCTCAGGACGCAGAAACACTTGCTGACCGCGTCTGCAGGCATCAAAAATAACAGTCAGGACCCTCAGTGTGTGTGTGTTTGCTTGTTTGAGTTGTCCGCTGTGCACACATGGAGTCAGCTGTTACAGTCTGAGTGATAAGCTGCTGGAAAAAAGAGTTTTTTCACACACACACACACACACACACTCAACTTATCTTTTCCCTGAAGTGAGGAGTGCAGGAATTTAAAAGGTGTGTGTGAGGGAATGTAGGGGAAAAGGTGAGCGTGTTTACGTGTGTGTGAGTGTGTGAAGTCCTTACAGGTCCTTTCCTTTCTTCCTCTCGAGCGCAGTCATGTCATCTCCACCTGTCGTACGCAGAGAGAGCGCTGGAGTCACACACACATTCACACACACAGCGACGCACCGATGCACACACTCGCGCCGGCAGGCTGAGACACACACTGTGACGCTAACACTGCGAGCTGCAACGCATAGAGTGAACACAGTCCCTCCTCCTCCTCCTCTCTCCTCTCTCCTCCCACCTCTCTCTCTCTCTCTCTCTCTCTCTCTCTCTCTCTCTCTCTCTCTGTGTCTCTCTCTCTCTCTGCTCCTCCTCTGGGTCTTACTGCCTCTCTCAACCCTCCCCATGTTTTACTGTCCTACTGTCAGTACGGGCAGGATACACACAAAAAAACACTATAGTACAGATACAGTAAGGGTTGACTCTCTTTGACCGCATGGAAAGTGGTGGACTTTTGAACCCAATCACAAATATTAATAATAGAATTAGTAATAGAATTATTTAATATTATAATTTTATATTTATAAAGGCTCTTCGCTTTTGGATTTTACAGATTTTCTCCAAATAATAGACTTTTTAAAATTATGTTTACCTGATTTTCACCGAGATTGTGGACACTGTTCTCACCACAGAAACACACCACTGACCATTGGATTAAAACATAGATTGTATATAAGAAGAGGACGTAGGCACCGTGACGTCACCCATTGGTTTGTGGACTGCGTTTTTGAAGCCTTAAGTTTGGCATTTTGGCCGTCACCATCTTGTTTTTTTGCAACCAGAAGTGACACGAGAGGGTGGAGCTAAGTACAACCCAACGCTGAATAAGACCAAAATGTTACAATTAACTTTCACGAACTGAAAACACACTGTGAAAGGGTTAAAGTTATAAGATGAAAACACGGAAAACTCCCAGACCGGACGATGCAATCACAAGGTAGCCACGCCTTAAAGCATACCCTGCTTTATGGTCTATTTGACTCTAAATGGGACCATAAGTTACTAAATGAACATCATGCTGTATTGAAGAAGACTTGAAACTAGCGATTGAGACCATAAACTCATGTTTACAATGTTTACTGAGGTAATAAATCAAGTGAGAAGAAGGGTCATTTTCTCATAGACTTCTATACAATCGGACTTCTTTTTGCAACCAGAGGAGTCGCCCCCTGCTGGCTGTTAGAAAGAATGCAAGTTTAAGGCACTTCAGCATTGGCTTCACTTTTCAGACCCGCAGTTTGCCCACTAGTTCAAACATTTAAAATGTTTACCAATGTTTATTTTTCTTGACAAGTGACCTCTTGTGGACATGTGGATTATGACGAATTATAAACGTAAATGTCTGGAGACTGGTGTTTTCATCCCATCTCCTATCGGCAGTCAACTTTATCTTAGTTTAAGTTGACTAAACTTAACCAACGATAGAGTTAACTGTTTCCAACAGGTCAGAAAATGATTATACAGTATGAAAGATTTATTTTGGAAGGCAATAACAAATTACCTTTTTGTTGTTGATAAAAAAAACATGGTCTATTTATTAGCTTTTCTGGAGCTTTCAATCATTTCACATGATCGTCATCAGTAGATGGCATTTACCTATTTGTCAGGGAATTGTAGATGTAGTTCTTCCTGAGCATTTTGAGGACTTCTGTTATTAGCTAATAAATGGATCTTTAGGTGAGACTGTTTTGGTGTTTTGTTTATCTTAGTTTCCAGTAAGAGAAATTCTCTTGTGGCAGTTCTTGCCTTCAAATGCTATTTCTAATCTAATCTGATTTTCACCTAGGCTTTGATTTATTGTTTTTTCTTAATTAAAAATAAAATACAATCAATTCCTTGAAGGTAAATCCATAAAATGTAATAAACCCTAACGTAGCCTTCAACCAGCCTAACAGAAACAACGGTCACACGTATATTTATAGTGCGCCACATCACCACACCTCTATACATTTAATCAGCCTGCAGATTCATCATATCAGCCCCAATCTGCTGCAGGAAGCGTCCCGTGTGCCTCTGACAGATCCGAGGTGACATTGGTAGTGACGGGACATTTAGCATGAAGCTGTACAGGAGGTTGAATAGGACTGTCTAATGTAGTCCATCAATCTGACAACAAACCTCAGAGCCATTTACTAAAAACAAGCTTGCCAGCAGCTACGTGCACTCACACACAATGTCATGTCATACCACATGACAATGTATTTATTAAGCTGCTCTATTGAGTCAACACTGTGCTGCTGATTCTTATGATTTGAGATTTTGACTGCTATTAACTTTGAGGGTTTTTTAAAATGCATTGTGGCTCAAGATAAGAATATCGTTGAGCATGATGTTTGTCAAATTGTGTGAATGTAGATCACTTAAACGGGCATTGACTGAATCCATTTGAAGCTATCACAGGCAAACAGCCACAGTGTTGGATTTAAAAACCAGCTGACAAAAGCAGCTTCGCCAAATCAAATGAAGTAAGCCGCTTCGGTTCAAATGCTGAAAATTGGCCTGACTGGGAGAAGATACTGTTAATTGTTTGGAAAAACAATCAAAACTAAGTACTGTTGTGACGTGTTTACTGGAGGTTGAAATTGCCTGAAATAAATGACGAATGTTTGAAAACTTGAACCACTCAAACAAAAAAAATCAGATTAGATCAGTGTGTCTTTTTGAATATAGTAGATATAGAAAAAAAACTACTATGTACACTACAATGTTGCATTATATACAGTATATTATTCTATATACTGTATGCTTGCTCCAATGCTTAATTGGAGCTCTGACATGCATACATTAAAGGTCCCATATTGTAAAAAGTGAAATTCTTATGTCTTTTATATTATAAAGCAATATAAATATAAATACTGTGAAAGCACCGAAACGCTCAATCCATGGAGAAATACTCACAGCCCGTATTCAGAAACTGTGCACTTTGAACAAGCTGTTAGGATTTCTGTGATTTTGTGATGTCACAAATCTTCAAAATATATACTATTTCAACACAAACATTCTAAATGCGTCCCAGTTTATTTCTGGTTGCAGTGTACGCAAAGAACGTATATTGCCAAGAAGTGAAATTCAATTGATCATTCCATTGCAACATCAGCGCCCAGCAGCAAAGCTACGCTTCCACCATTTTGGACTGAAAGCGACTACCGGACGCCAGTAAAACGTCCGCCTCAAAGTGCCATACGGAAGCAAAATAAAATTATTTCTACTCTATTGTCATAGAGTAGCAGCGGCGGCAGCAGCTATTGTCAAAAAAACTCTGTCTTTGCTTCTATAATCTTTGGTGTATGTGGATGACATCAGCTGACAGGAAGTAAACATCGACCCAAGCTGCTGCTTAGCGACGCAATTACGTTGCAATTCCATCGAAATGCGCTAAAACTGGGTATTTCAGATAGAGGGTAAATACATGCATTTTCAGGCAGGCAGTATGAGGAAAATAAAGGTTTTTTGAACATTAGAGCATGTAATCATGTTCTAGCAGAAACATAAAATACAAGTATGAACCTGGAAATGAGCACGATATGGGAACTTTAAATGAAATACCGAAATCAAAACTTTCAATTTCTGTTGATTTGATCAATGTTTGAAGAAGTAGAGGTGAAGAGAAGTAGAGTTCACAGGGGCAGCTAGTCAGAGGTTGGTGGAGTCATGTTGAGGCGAGTGTGCTCCGCTATTAAATACAGTAATATCCCAGTAAACCCCGAGGCTGCCTGTTTTGTAAACATGACCAAAGGTTATTCCAGTACAGCAGAACCTCAGACTGTATTGACCAGTGTTGGGTAATAGCAGCAAGATACACAGAGCGATAATAAGCACTGCACACTGATTCATATTATCAATTCTGTAGGGCTCGCATGAACACGCACACACACCACACACACACGCACAACCATGCAACCACACACACACCCATGTAGGTAGGAGAGCAGGCTCTCACATGTCCTGAGAAAAACACAGAAGCAGCCAGAAAATAGGTTAGTTCAAAGCAAATTTTCCCTCAAAGACTGTCTCTCTTCATCTGCTGTGGACTCTGTGATCTAGATTACCTTTTAAACACACACACATACACACACACGCGCACACAGTAACACACACACCACACCACTGCTGCCTAATTCAGCTGACTGGAGTATTGATCCCGAGTTTGTGATTAAAACAGGGACTGTTGTTGCCGCTCAAATACAATCAACACACGAACCCACCGAGTGATCACTTACTCAGTACTCACACTAACACACGCGCGCACGCGCACACACACACACACACACACACACACACACACACACACACACACACACACACACACACACACACACACACAGTGAGACAGCATGAATAACCACAGTGCAGAAGAACATAATTAGCCAGCCGTGGACCTGGAATCTGATGAGGATACAGCCGGTAACCTTGGTCTGCCGTGTGTGTGTGTGTGAGTGTGTGTGTGTGTGTGCTTATCAACAAAGCATATGTCAACATGAATGTGTTGTCGGCTGTGATACGCTTTTATGCGTGTGTGTATATGATGCACATAAAAGGAAGTGCATATGTACGTAAATCTCTTAATGTGTGTGTGTGTGTGTGTGTGTGTCCTGACTCCCATAAAGCAGCGGAGTGATTGAAAGGTCTAAATGGCGAAGGTGCACTCAGGGGAATGGGGCTAATCTACATAATGGTGGAGCTATATTAACGGCATCCTGATGCACACACACACACACACACACATACACACACACACACACACACACACCTAGGTGTCAATTGAACGGGAGCCTCTTTCATCCCCCACACAACCAGCTTTTTTTCCTGCTGATGCGACTGAGCCGGTGAAAAAGGAGATAATGAAAACATCCGAGTTAAAAATGCTGCAGGAAAATCTATAATCAGTATGGTTATTTGAAGTGTACTATCTCCTCATTCAACTGTGTTGTTTAAAATTATAATTTTTAAGAGTTGCAGTTTTTAATGCAGGTTTAAATACATATTGTTCATTGTATTCGTGATAGTACTCACTGATTAATGCCTGATTATTATAAAACAACCTTTCTGGTGACAGATTACTGCCACTCTGCAGATATAATTACATCCCATTATTTATTTTCCTCTGCTAAAATCAAGCTAAGCAGCGTTCTCTAAAAGCAATTCTCCATGACATGAAAATATTAGGCGTCTCTTTTACTCCATCCCAGCTTGAATGCATTGACTGACATCCTCTTCTGTGGAACAATAGTGATTCCTCGTCTTGAGGTGGCCGCTCCAGAAATGTGCTCAGCTTGGTGAGAAATGTGCACTTGGGGAAATGCTTCTGCTGTGTGAGGAACCGGAAAAGATAAGAGAGAGGCAGTAAACGGCCGTGGTTGCAGAGGGAGTATAAGGTGTAGATTGTTCGGGTGGATCAGGAAGGTGCTCTGCTGGTCTTGCAGTGGATCCTAATTCATCCAACTAAAATCAATTCAATCAATTGGTCAATAGGCTGAACATTTATCATCAACTATTTAGGTAATTGATTCAACTTCTTAATCATTTATTGAGAAACTAGAATTACCGCCTTGCAGTTGTATGCATCCACCAACTAGACCATATTGCGGGGTTTTTTTGCGTCTTTTTTCTATTGTTCCCAATGAGGAGAGAGCGTACTGTATGCAGCCGCCTGGAGAAAAAGCGCTGCACCCTTCTTTTTCAGAGCGCTCCAAACTTTTTTGTGCAACTGCTCCGAGTGCTTCTAGTTGAAAATCTCTGAACTTTTCAGAAAGGCACTTGTGTCATCACTCAGGATGAGTGGCTCCCCAGCACCCTGCCAGGGCTTTTCTGCCAGAAACAAAATGCTATATGGACACTAAGCCTTAGTCTTATGGTGATTTATTCATGCACACAAAGGAGATTGATTAAAATTGCTATTAACGGTATTATTCATAGGCTGATATTTATACCAGAATTGGCTATATATTAAGATTTATTGAGAGAAACCAAGTAATTCTATGTAAAATCAGACATTCAGCAACCCCGTATAGCCAGGATGTAATGATTCTTTGTTTCATACCCACAATTTTCTGCCACTAAGACGATTAGTGAGATTGGCAGTCGAATCGGGCTCCTTAGATGGAATTGTTGAATCCTCGACTACTCCGGGTCACTGTGGTTTTCTATTGTCTCACACAGTATTGAGAGGTATTACGTGCCGTTTTTTGTTTATAATCTTTTTTCACACAGTGTGCACATAATCCATTACACTCATTATTTACTTGTATTCAATTATTTCATGTTGCTTTCACAATGTTTTATGTCCAGAACATGCAGTGCATTTATATTCTTTTCATCTTATATATACAAGAGCATTGAGCTGTTATTTAACCAGTCTATAAGTATATACTGTGTGTCTAGGTAGGCGTGGAGAAGAGAAAAACCAAGGTTACTGGTGTGACTCCCGCTGGGGCCGCCAATGCTGAAAATCTATGCACTCACAGAACTGTAAAGTGCCTCGAATAAAAGTGTTCACCACATGGTGTATGACTAACAGCTTAGAGAAAAGAGTGTGTCTGAGAGTGTGAGTTTAACTTCACCTTATTGTTACTCATAATTAATTTCCTTAAACAACACGAGCAGTAAAACAACAGCAGGAAAGCGACAATGACACACCCTACTTTGGAAAGTCACGCAGGCATACGCAATCACACACTTAACAGCGAGCTGCACTGTTTGTATTGATAACCTATTTCAACAGTGCAATGCATTTGTTAACCTGACTCTGCTCTGTAAGGCACGGCTCTTTGAAACAATGAATCTGGATGCAACAAGCATCAATAACACTGCCAACGGGATGTGGAAAAACACAGCCAGTGTGTACTGAAGCAGGCAAGATAAAAACCCAAACGTCACATATTTCACCTTGTAGTCAAACTGTATTTACAGCATGTGGACCACATCATGTGTTAAATGAACAGGATATGCTGCTATGAACATTTGTCTTCAAGTGGAAAAAAAATACTTTTTAAGTCTTTCATTGTGTGAAGGACACTGCAGTCTGGACACCACTGCTGCAAATGTGCTCCAACTGCAAGACCCATTGGAAGGCTTTTATTCTTAAAGGGATAGTTCGGGTGTTTTGAAGTGGGGTTGTATGATGTACTTATCCATAGTCAGTGTATTACTTGCTAGTAGTATTTCAAGTATTTCAATTCAATATTAGGAATTATTGCAATTTTTGTTAACTTTTTTAACACTAAACCATGGGAAAAAGTTGAATCATACACTTCTAGGGACTTTTACTTTAGAAAATATCTAAATTAATACAGTAAAAATGTTTGATATTCAGCATGTATGTAATCAGAGATGTCCTGAAGTCAAATACTGTATATCAGTTATTGTCAGGAATTCTTTCTAATTTATAAGGGATATGTAATGTTTTTTTTTTTTTTATTATTTCGGGTGAATATAATACAATCTTATGTTCATACCGTATATGTATTTTGTATATACAATTCCCTTAGTTAACATCTTATTTTGAAAACCAGATGTAGTATCACGTGTATACTTCCGCTAACTTTCCGTCAGCGCCGTTCTCTTCAAACATCCGTGGTCAGCTCCATCGGGGCCGTTTGAATGCATTTAACATAAATGTCAGTATATGGATGCTCGACAGTTGTAGCGTCTGATGATTTGACCACGGAGATGAGAGTGATGGCTGGCTTGACCGCACATTACCGCAATACGATAACGTTTCCTGTCCATGACAGAGTTTGCATGCAGCTTTAGCCATGATGTAGCCTTTACTGTATGTGTAGTGTTTAGGTGTATAAGTTTCACTTTCAGTTCAGTTCCCCATCGGAAAGGGTCGTCTGACGGCAAGGTAAAGCGCTGAAAATATTTGAAATATAGCGTACACTGAAACGAATATTGATTTTTTTTTAGGTGGGCCTTTCTTTTAGGTGGCTAAACTACGTTTTGCTGCCGGCCCCGTCCACAGCAGTACATTACTTTGGTTCTGTGCCGTAAGTCCTGTCTGCTTCTCCAAACCGGGGGCGTGTCGACCGTCATCTACTGTAGGTAATACACTGACTATGGATAAGTACCTCATAAAACCCCACTTCAAAACACCCAAACTATCCCGTTAAGTGCAGGTATTCATTTTGTGTTTTCATCAGTTGATCAAATAATCTGAAGAGCATAAGTGATAAGTTTTGTAAGCAAAGCAAAGCAAAGGTCTTAAGATGACTCATAACTTTTCAAGCACTGCAGAATGTGCTTCATTTACACATCAGGACATTTCAAGGTAGGTGCGTAGGCGGGGCTCTTTTATGTAAAAAAAAAACCTTGGCCTCTTGTTCTCCACTGCTACAGCGTCTCAACATTGTGTCACAACATGCAGACTATCCACACACCAAAGTATAATAAAAACCTTTCTGGCTTCTATTCATCAGAAATCACAAAGCTGCTTCACGTCAACATTTTTGAGAAGCTGGTTGGTGGTTGCTATGCGAGTTAGGACGTTGGCAACCTGAACAGTTTATAAGCCAGTTTCCATACCAACACGCAATGTCTCCTAACTATAGTCCATCTCGGCAGCATTGAGAAGTGAGTAGAGGCGGAAGAGAGGATGAGAAAAATGAAAAAGAAGAGATTGTTCTATAGAAACCTATATATAGTCCACCGCTCCTGAGAAATCTCACCTGCTGCGCAAAACAATAGTAGAACCCTGCTACTATATGTCTGTTAATGGTTGTGTGTGTTTGTGCGTGAGTGAGTGTGTGTGTGTGTAGGACAGGACACACTAACTGAAAATTACTGGTGAACTAATTCACAGGTGGATAGAAACATCCGGTTGGATGTATAACTCCTGAGTTTGTTTCTAAGCTGGACCCGATTGATGGTTCACTATTGATGAAATTGGATGCTATTCAGCAGATAGTCTGTCTGAAATCCAGCTTTTTTTTTCTCCAGAGTACATTTACAGTACCTTTTAAAGCACTGAATGGGTTTGCTTAGTAAGTAAGTGCTTAAACACTCAAAGGGAAGGTTCAGCGTACAAAATGTGGAGTGGTTTCGCGATGCTGCGAGGCTGCCAATTTGCTGTGCATGTGGAGAGTAATGATGATAAAACTAACGGGCAGATCTGGCAAAAGAGGACCAGCCAGTTTTATCTGGCCTTCCAGCAGCAAAACGGACACATGCTCTGTTGGCTTTGTTCTACGATCAGTCTTTTCTTACTTGAGTGACCGCTGTGTGTAACAACTGGTGGTGTGACCTTGGATTGGGCTGACTCGGAAACTATTATTGTCTCTAAAGACATCATAACTGATCCTTTGATCCTCATGAGGGTCACTGTCACTCACTGCTGATGCAGAGAGCTTCTGAGTGGATTTATAGCAACAACAACTCTGCACTGGTTTAAACCAGTGGGCAACCTCCGGGTCTGAAAAGTGAAGCCAAAGCTAAAGTGCCTTAAACTTGTATTCTTTCTAACAGCCAGCAGGGGGCGACTCCTCTGGTTGCAAAAAGAAGTCTGATTGTATAGAAGTCTATGAGAAAATGAGCCTACTTCTCACTTGATTTATTACCTCAGTAAACATTGTAAACATGAGTTTATGGTGTCAATCGCTAGTTTCAAGTCTTCTTCAATACAGCATGATGTTCATTTAGTAAATGATGGTCCCATTTAGAGTCAAATAGACCATAAAGCAGGGGATGCTTTAGGGTGTGGCTACCTTGTGATTGACAGGTAGCTACCACGGCGTTGTCCGGTCTGGGAGTTGTTCGTGTTTTTTTCTTACAACACTTTCACAGTGTGTTTTCAGTTCATGAAAGTTAATTTAAACATTTTGGTTGCCTGAAAATGTCTAATTCAGCGTTCGACTCTACTTAGCTCCACCCTCTCTTGTGTCATTTCTGGTTGCAAAAAAAAAACCAAGAAGGCGACGGACAAAATGCAGAACTCGAGGCTTCATAAACCAATGGGTGATGTCACGGTGGGTACGTCCACGTCTTGTATACAGATTATGGTTTAAACTTAGTGAGAAAAACGGTTCTATCATCCTGCTGATCACTCTGTAATGAAATAATTAAGACCCATGCAATTGATGTCAATTGATAACCTCTGCAGTTATTAATGTCTCATTTTCATAGCTAAAGCAAGATTACAAGACCATCCCACCTTGTTCAGTTTCTCATTAGTTTCATGATGGGTTCACTGATTCCCTGTGAATGATGTTATGTGTATAATTATCTTTATACTGTAAAGAAAGATATGGTTTGGGACACACGGTTAAACTTTATCTATAAGAATCTAGAAACATTCCTGGCTTGTTCCTTCTGCCTTCAAACTGCAACAACCTGATAGTCAAAACACCTGATGCTGTAAATGAGAACAGCTGGCAAATATGTGTTTTAGAGGTTGGCTACAAGATGTTGCTCACTAATGTTACAAAGGCTGTTGGCATTTATTTGATTCTGTCTCATAGGTTGGTTACGAGTGCAGTCTGCTTGTGTTTATATTACCACTTTCTAATGGAGCACCATCTATAAAGGGTTTATACGTTGTAACGAATGACTTTACGAATGATTAATATATCAATTAATTCTTTATAGATCAGTTAGAAGCCTTATACACTAATTTGGGGAAGTACAGGAAGTAAACAAGTCGCTATTACTGCGGTGGCAGCTCCCTACAATACACACACGTTTGAATGCAAGCTGTCCTAAGAGGTAAATCATTTTCTTCTTTTACCTTTACTTTAACGAGTTCGGGAAGAATCTGAGCAGTTCTCAGCTTCCTTCCTTCCTTCCTTCGTCAGCTGAGTTAACACTGCTTACCTAGCGTAGCTAACGTTAGTGGGCTGAGACACTGTCTAGGGGCTGCGGGGGTCCCATAGAATGAATTAACTCATCAACTAACTGTGGCGTTATTGTGAAATGTAACATTAGTTGCTCCAACTACAGCAACCTAATGACCAAAGTAAACATCATTTGGTCGGCATCACAAACAGAACACGTATAAAGTGTCTGCTAACTGTGTTAACAGGTGACTCTCAGCTTAATGCGTCGTGGTTGTTCGTATTGACGGCAGCAGTTTGTCCTCGTGAAGGCCTTCAATTTTACTTTAATTAATTTTAAATACATACTCATCTGTGTTTATTATCTACGGGAGCCATTTACGCATGTTACCACGAGTAACCATGGACACATTGGGCTGAAAGTCATCAGTTAATACTGTTAGCAGGGAGTAGTCACTACAACTTCCCACGCAGTAATGGGGGCAGTGCTAGATGGCGGAACACACAAAGCTGTCACCGGGTTCGTCTATAGAACCGGATCTCGATCCCCATCCTTAGTCAAAAGGATCCACATCCTGGCAACCCAAAACGTGTTCATATTAATGATACTGGTACTGATCTGTCTGCAGTTATTTGGAGACGCTGCTCAACCTGCACAGTATGGAGGACAGAGTTTGTGTCTTCCAGTATGCATGTCCCAAAAAAATCAATGTGAACAAAAATAAAAGGTATTAAAACGTGTGTTTATGTGTTGGTAAAGGAGAGCTCCTCTCCTGTCGTAGTTAACTGCTTCCTTCCTGATGGGCTTCTCAACAATGTTCAGGCACACACGCAGGCGCATGAACTCACACACACGTTTCCTTCCTTTAGTATAGGTTATTCATGTCAGAGGTGAGTGAGAAACAGTGGGAAGTTTGAGGAGTTGGTGATTAAAATCCAGAGGATGAGGAAGTGAAAAAGAGATAGTGAGATGAAGAAGGAGACGGAGAGATGGAAGGAAGTCAGCAAACCTGCTAATGGGAAGTTAAAGGTGGAGAGGGAGGAACCTGACCCTGTCAATCATCGTCAGTGTAGCCTCTGGTAAACTTGGCATCAGCTAAAAAGCTTAAAAGCTGTCACAGCTGACACACAGTAGTTGTTACAGGAACACATGAACACTACAGAGAGTAAACACACGGGTCAAATGGAAAGTGGGTGAGTGCTGCGGAAAATCTCCAGCAGTGAGAAAGGTAGAAACAGGGAGCAAGGTTAAAAGATGGAGTGACAGAAAACAAAGAGAGAGAGCAGCCTACAGAGCGAGAGAGCAGGAGCAAAACATGGAGGGAAAACACTGCGGCAACAACAGCAGCTGTAGAAAGAAACCAAAGAATAATAAATGGGGAGAAGTCATGCAGGGGCAGTGAAAAAAAAGAAGAGAGACGAAGGAACACTGCAGCAAACCAACAAAACGTCCTTCCACCCTCTCGCTCTCTACTTTCTTTCTTTATTCTACTTTCTTTCCACAAAACTACCCAACAACTAATGAGGTGTGGGCGACAGAGCCCAACAGTGCCACCCGTGCAGTCTAATGTGTGTTTGGGAATGTAAACGTAACGGGATATTTGTGTAGAAATGTTTGCACGTGTTTGCATATGCGTGCCCTGATAGTAACCAGATAGATCAGACGGAGAATGTCTAGCTATATTATTACCTCTGTGCTCTCTTTATCTCTTCTCTTCTCTAATCTAATTGGCTCCGCAGTTCGACCAATCAGCCTGCGAGTCGGCGTTGAGCAGGCTGAATAGATGCTACAAGTGGTAATGAAGACGACAGCGTGTGTGTGTGTTTGTGTGAGCGTGAAATAACCACGCTGACTCCGATTTGTTGCTATGGCACCCCATCTTCCTGAGGTGCGAAAATCACAGAACAATTTATACCCCCAATTTCCTCTCTATAATGAAGCAGTGAATGCACTGACCCTGGCGCGCAAGCACGCACGCACGCACACACACATTTGCAGCAGCTTTATCCTCTCAAAGAGCAACCTCGACCCTTTGGAAGAGATGATGGATCAGAACTAACCTCAGAGACTAAATGGAGTTATAAAAGAGAATAACCAAAATTTGGTTTTAGAGTTTTTTGTTAGAGAGCAGAAGTCTGTATTGTAGCTAAAGGAGAAAATTATTCATGTCCATATAACTGACAGTAAGTGCAAGTAAGACTGCAGAAATATCAGATGGGAATTCTCTCTACATGTAAAATAATGATGCAAGATGTTTTACAACACAGAGATAGAAGGGAGTGAAGACAAACACTAGGATGTAGTTAGAGTGTTTAATCCAACCGTGAAAAAGTTTATGGCACCTCGAGATAAAACGGGAGATCTTTGGCAAGCAGTCGTAGTGTTTGTAGTGTTAGTAGTGTTAGTAGACGGTCTGGAGCTTTAGATCATATCACATGAACTTTCCTCGGCTCACAGAATTTGCCCAGTTTCCATGGAATTGTAAATGTTCAAATCTTGCCTATGTTGCCTACAGAAATGGTTTAAAGGGCAGTACAGGGTTCGACATTAATGTCACAATTAAGGAAGGCTGCGTTAAGTTGCCTTAAATGCCTTTTTCTGTATTGTATTCGTACGTTTACATTTGGGCCACCAAAAAAGTACTTTGGCCACCAAATTTAGGGGCTTGGTGGCCCATGGGGCAAGTGCTTAATAAATATTATATATTAGCATTATTAATATTAAAATAATAGCATCTACCCCTGCAGTAAAACTCCAAATTACAGTTATTTACAACAATTCTTGTCTACTACAAGACAAGACAAATATATATGCTTTTTTGGGGCAAGTCATTGTCAAGTCAGCACACTGACACACTGACAGCTGTTGTTGCCTGTTGGGCTGCAGTTTGCCATGTTATGATTTGAACATATTTTTTTATGCTAAATGCAGTACCTGTGAGGGTTTCTGGACAATATTTGTCATTGTTTTGTGTTGTTAATTGATTTCCAGTAATAAATATATACATACATTTGCATACAGCAAGCATATTTGTCCACTCCCATAAGAGTATTAAATACTTGACAAATCTCCCTTTAAGGTGCATTTCAAACAAATAAAACGTGCAATTAATTGCAATTAACTATGGCCAATCATGCAATTAATCACGATTAATATTTGAATCGATTGACAGCCCTACATGAAATACAAACTAAATGTAATCTTAGCATTTTTACAACTATAATCAGAAAACATTTAGTATTTTCACTTGATAATTGACTAACCAGACCATTTGATTTAGAGCTGAGCATATTAATTATTAATTATTATTGGCAGATTAATTAATAATGAATAGTTGTTATTTGCAGCTTTAATTTAATCATCAGAATTATGATGGTTTTAATCCTCTGTTGCTTATATAACTATTTGTTCCAGCCCAGATGGGTGGTCTGGCTGTACAGCTGAAAACTCCACTGTTGGATGAGACCGAGTGGACACACAGAGGAGAGTAATGACAGAAAAATGTAAGCAGTCGGAGGAAACACGGCCGTTTCATTAGTTTGAGCACGACAGAAATGGAGCAAGTCATTTTGAAGCTGTGACGCAGACGGACGGTCAACAGGTCAACACAAAAGACACACCATTTGGGTCTGAACACACACTAACAATTAGGGGCGCGCCAACACACACTGCCTCAACATGACATGAACATACATGACCGGTGCACAAACACGCCCTCAACACACATCCACATCCTACGCCTAAATAAACAGACCTTAGGCACACATGTTTGACCTTGCTCATCTCTGGCCTCTTCCTTCCTCTTCACTCACATTTTCTCACTTTCCCCTCTTCCTTCCTTCCTTTTTTCTTTCACTCATTTGTCTTTTTCTCTTTTCTGATATCCTCTCTTCCTCGCTTCAATTCCAGGTTTTTTATGTGTTGTCGCTGCAGGTTTGTAATGTCAAACAAATTCGTGCTGCTGTCAGAGTGCCCCCAAGTGTACAAATACCTAAACTACACTCATCATGCAGATTGGCTTGACCTCCTACTGCAAATCAAATCTGTTGCACGTCCGACTTAAAACATTCTGGAGGCGTATGAGCTGCATTTAAATTCAAGGTATGACTGGACTTTATTTTTATCCTTTTAGAGTTTGACTTTTTCTCTTTCCCTTTTATCTCTTGCGTCTTATATGCAAGAAAAAAATGACTGTACTTTGCATTTGCTCAAGAGAATAAGGAGGCAGCGAATCTGTAACCTTGAGTGGTTGTCATTAAAGAAAATCCCCACTGCACCTGAACACACCGTGCATTAACGCTCTCATTCTCATTTGGTTTACTGTCAAGTACGACCGCCCCGTTCCCTTCGCTTTATGAAGACTGACGACCACAGTGGAAACCAATTTTTGAATTTTCTTGACAATTTCTCCCAGGGGTGCAGTAATCACACAGCAGCCGCTGCAGAGGCGGAAATGAAGAGCAACTTCTGCGCTGACTTCATCTGAATGCCCCCGCATCAATTACAACATCAGTCCACCTCCCAAAAACAAAGTCGTACAAGTGCTCCCTCTCTCTTCTACATACACACTTACAGTACACATCTCTATAGAGAATACTAATGAGCTTATTGTTTCCATTTCAAAGGGAAAAGCCAGGCCTAAAGAGGGTACAAATTAAACGACATGCCTGTCCCCAAAAAACAAAACAAGAAAGCGGGGAAGTCTAATCCATCGAGAGGTTACCAGTGCCAAGTAGGCCAGATTTACAGTACAGTACGTTGGCACTCACACTGTGAACGCATGTGCTGACTTTCTTTCTTTCTAATCTCATCATCTCTCTGTTCACGTTACAGTCTCTTCATCTTAGTGGCATTTTCTCTCGAGTGAATCTGATTGACTGTGACATAGTACCAAGATCTTGGGTGTGTATGTGAATGAGCGCATGCATTTGAGCTCATACTCTATGTGCTTATGTGTGTGTGTGTGTGTGCGTGTGTGTGTGTGTGCTACAAAGGATCTACAGTCTCTCAGCAGGAACTGTCTCCAGCAGGGGATCCTCAGTGGTATGATGGAGAAAAAAGCCATACTTTATGTAATACATGTGTCAACGTGTCTCTGTAGCGGTGTGTGCTGCTGAGTTTGAGTTAGTGGTGGATAATCTTCCATGACAGTATATGTAATTTCACACATTTCATCACAATAAATATATCTTGATATAAAATCATTGAAATCTAAGTCTGCCCCATCGTTTTGGTTAGAGTTGTTCCGATACCAATACCAGTATCGGAAATGCGTCCCATACTGCCCAAAATTCGGTATCGGGTATCCGCGAGTACGCCACTCTATGCACCGATCAGATACCATAATTTATTAACCCAGAACAAAATCAACATGTTTTACCGGAAATCAATTCTTCTTCGCCGCTCCAAAACGGTAGCCTTCACTGTACTGTCGCCCCAAAACTAATGTTTTAGAGCAGCGAAGAAGAACTGATTGCAGTTAGTTTGTCACATGATGATAGTACACAACAACAGTGTGGTGCCAGTGGAAAGAGTGACGGTAATCAAAGCGAGGAAAATGACAGCCATTTGGCAATATTTCTCAGTGGAATATCCAACAGGTAAAACAGCAATATGTACAGTATGTAAGGCTTCCATTTCGAGGGGTGGCAGTACTCGAGTTGGGGCTGACCTAAATGCTCCGTAGCTTTGAAGCTTCGACCGTTGCCGTGGTAGTCGACCTCCAAATCACTATTTGAATTCTTTGTTTTAAAAAAAAATTATATATAAGTATGTAATAATGATGTATAAATCCCAAAATAGCCCATGAAATAAAGAATAATCCAACAACATTATTCATTATCCATATTTAACATGAATTACTATTAGTTTTCCTCAGACAGATATCGCTGTATCGCTGTCAAGGAGATGTCAGCCTGCTGAGCCGCACTGCGCTGCGAAGCTTTGAATACCTTCGAATATTTCTCACTGAAGCTTCGAAGCCCAAAAATGGTATTCGGGACAGCCCAAACCCTAGTAGGGTGTGTGCATATTGCACCCTGCAGGACAAATTGGCACCTAGGCTGTCCACTGAGGAGACAGATAAGAGAATATGGAATTGTTATTTATTCCTAGCTTCATTTAGTTATGTTCTTTGTAACTGACAAACTGAATAATAAAAGAAAGTTTTATTAACCTGAGCCTGGCCATATAACAAGGATAGTAATCATATCACATCCATACATGGTCAGCAGTAAACAGCTGTTAAAAAATGGTATCGGAACATCTCTATTTTTGGTCCTAGTCAACTAAGATTTCTTTAGTCGATCAGTCGTGTTTTATGCTTTTTTCATGCTGAATGACTTATTTTCAAGAAAGGTATGAGCACATCTCTGGTAAACACACGATTTAAAGTGGTACTCTTGTGTGATTCTTTGTGGAGAAACTCAGTTTCACAGATCTGTCGATTAAAGCCCTATTAATACCAATGGGGATGTTCTCCATCTGGAGAACAATCACATGTACTCTAGCTATTAGGTTGGGAACCACTGGTCTAATACAACCACAGATATAAAAGAAATAGACCACCGGATAAACAGTGACGCCAAATCTCTTTAATCTTTATCGCCTCACTATACAGGTATATATCGTCATTTTGTCCACCACCCATTTGAGTATTTCACCGGATTATAGTTCAGATGGTAGTCAATAGTGTGTACCAGATTACATTTTGAGAGTAACATTCTCAATCCTGCACATCACAGAGATTAAAGGATAAGGGAAGTGATTCTGCTCCATGATTAAAACACTTTATCTCATGATTACTGCAGCCAGGCCCTGCTCATAGCACTCAACGTTAAAGTACTGACAAAGTGTAATAGTGAGAGCGGATGTGTGTGTGTGTGTGTGTGTGTGCACCTCAGGTTGTGTGTGTGTAGCACTATCTGCCTGTCCAATCTTCTCACCACGGATGAGGAAATCAGAAATCATTTTCTCTCCAATTTTCCTCACCCGTCATCTCTCCCCTCTTTCTCCTCCCTGCTCCTCTCTCTCGCTCTCTCTCTCTCTCTCTCTGTCGTTCTCACCCTTACAGATGTAACTAAAGCCGATTCTATTTTCTGTTGTTAACACGGCTTCCACTCAGATGCTTTTTCACCACTTGACGGGATCACTAGAAAATGATTTGTTTCTGCCTTTTGTGACCCTCGTCGATACTTCCCCTCGTCTCAGTCCCAACACCTGTTTCCAGAGGGACACTTGCTCAATTACACACAGTCACACATAAATGCACAAATACACACGAATACAAAGGCCTATATGCGCTCACATACCAGTTCTGACCACATGGGAAGCACTGCCATTATCAGCCCAACGGATATACGGGGCCTTCAAATGAAACTCGTGAGTTTGTGTTTACAACATGGGAAGTTGTGAACACGATATGCTTTGCTGGGTAACATAATGCAGGAAATGCAAATGCATAGATGAGGCCGTTGGGAATATCAACATTTTCCTCAGACATATTATAAAATTACGGAAAAAAAACAATATACAACTAAAATTACAATATATTAACTTATTATGCACCGAAAAATTAACTTCCACGGCTTCCGCCATTTCTGACAACGTCAACAAACAGGTCACAACTCGTGAACTCTGAGTTTTCAGAAACAAGCAAACAAACGTGGTCATAACAACCTCCTTCTTTCATCCCGTTAAAAACAGACCTCATTCTCTCCTGAATCCTCCCTTTATCCCCCCATCCTCCTGACCTTTTCCATCATCTCATTTGTCTTCCTCTTTCTCTTCTCTTCCATCCTCTTGATTTTTGCTCTCCGTCTTTTTCAATCCCATCCTTTCATTACTCGGCTTCTCTGCATTCTTGCCACAACCCTACTCCCTCCCAACTTTCCCACTTAGCACCTTTCAGCCTGCCTTTCCCTTGTTACACTCTCTTTTACCTTTCCTTCGTCTACTGCTAAGTGCTTTCAAGCCTGAAACAATACTAGTAGAGATGGAGACACGCGTGACACCAAGACAGAACAAAAGACAGCTGGGAGGACTGAAATCGAAGGTGATGCAGAGAAACAATCTGGTGAGGACAGAGTCGTAAACGCAAAGGACGTTTTTAGAGCAAAATACAGATGTTTTTGTGCACCCAGTTTAAAATGTGCTTTCACAGTGATACGTTTAAAGCCAGCCCTGCCAAAATCCAACACAATGCAGTGTGATACAACAACATGCAATACACTGTGATGCAATACTGAGTCCTATTTCACTGTAAGGCCTAACTCACACAAGGCAGCGGCGAAGTGTGGTTTGCCACAATAATTAAATTTTTCTGCAGTCTGGAGGCGTATTCAGGTGTTTCAGTCGATAAGAAATTCTTTGTAACACAGGTCAACATGTCACAGGATCTGTTTACTGATTGGCTGCGGATATTCTCTGGCCGTAATTCACCACCAAAAGTGGCTCAGTGAGCCGCCGCAGCTCACTGAGCTCGGAGCGGCTGCAGCTTTCCATAGACATAACATGGTTGCTCGCCACAGGCCTCTCTTTGCCACTGCTTGGTGTGTTTCCGGTGTTAATATTCTGCTTGGAATATCATTTTAGGTAGAAAAACATGAAAATTAGTTCAATATAGGGCCCGAATGCTTCGAAGCGTCGACCGTTGCCATGGTATTCGACCTCCAAATCAGTATTCGAATGCTTTGTTTTTTTGTTTATATATACAAAGCTTCGGATACTTTCGAATATTACTCATCGAAGCTTCAAAGCCCAAAAAATGGTATTCGGGACAGCCCTAGTTCAATCAGAAATAAATCCTTTAATTAAAGCTGGAGTCGGCAACATTGGAGAAACCAGCAAGAGTATGTTAGATTTTGAAAGTATCCAATCGAAAAACCAAGCCCAGTGTTGCCAACTCTTTTCCAATGAAAGTAGCTAGCAGCACTAGCTCCAAAAGTCACTACATCTAGCGAGAAAGCCGCCAAGTTAGCAACACCGACAGCCCGTCGCTTCAGGTCTCCATCCATTGTTAGTACGAACAGCTGTCAAGCTAGCAGCTGTGGAAGACTCCGGTGACATGCAATGAGTACATGGGCAGTGTGAGCACGCAGACAAGCCGTTCAATCATTTCATCTTATTACAGTCCTGCGACAGCCACAAATACTGAATTTGAGCATTTGATTTATCGATGGCTGTCGGGATGTAAAGAGAATTTCAACAAATATAACAAAGAAAAGGTTTCTAAAATACATTACCCACCCTAGCTTTAAAAATATGTTCCTGTAATCTCTGAGGTATATACAGTAATTAAAAAAAAAGATTAAAATAGTTGCATAAGCAATTTTTAAATCCATCGTATGCTTAAGTTTTTATGCTGCCATTGAACTGGACCACATGTACTACCGTGAATCCTGCCACAGTGACTGTTAACAAGTTAACTCTTGTGCTCCATCTTTAATAAGGAAAATATAAAAGACCAACGTGTTCCAGGTGAACGATACTGCTGTACATACAGTAAAGCTATGACTGTGCTGAAACTGCTCCAGTTGCTTCCAGTCGGCTGCTCAGAAGCAAGTCTGTCTTTTCTTGTCTTTTCTCTTTGGTCTCCCACAGGAGGACTGACAGGTAGAGACACAGACGAGACTACAGAGAGAGAAAAACTCTGGAGGAAACATGAGAGAAACACGCCGCAAAAGGAGGCATAAAGGAAATTCTCAGATGATAAAAAAATGAAGGTTACACATGTCCTACCAGGTTTACGATACACTGAGGTCTGCATATTTAGTTCTGTTATTCCTTCAAACGTTTTTCTGATAGAAGTCAATGTAGCCAACATTAGTCTGAGACATGGGTTGGGATCAGTTTAACACCCGCAGCTGTTGTATGTCACCGGGAAGTAGCCTGACAGAAGGCAGAGTCAACAGGATGACACTCCGAAGCGTGTCAAATCCGATGGATTTCGCTCTGCTCTCAGTTTGATTTGCATACAAGTGATTCGACTGTCAAATTTCAGACTGTGCAACTTTGCAGATAACAAGAAAGGAAGCCCTGCTGCTCACTCACATCTTGCAGGTTCAAAACAATCACAGTTCTGGCTTACATTGCTCACAAAAATTGTTTTTCAATTATGGATGTGTCCCTGTGTGCTCTCAAGCCTTGACATGCAGTTTGACATCCATATTTATTTCTGCTTTCACTCACAGGAGTTTTCCTGTTACTGCCTTTGCACGAAGACAATTCCTCCTAAATGCTTTGCAACTCGTGGTTCAAACCTCGAAAGGAACCGTAAACATGGTTGTATACAATCAGCCTAATAACATTTATTGTAAAGCAAAACCTCCTTTCACTAAATATGGGTTAGATAGGCCAATCCCAAAAGTGGTAAAGGTAAAGAAAACAGTTTTATCAAAATATAGCTTAATTTGATTGACCGATTGACCCAATTCAATATAACCACAATTAAGCGTGATAGTATTTGAACTAGTGTTAATGATGGCACTATAATGCTGCAGAGAGAGAGCCAAATAGAGTGAAAATGGTGGTGTTGTTGCCTGTGTGAGGTCCAGGGCTTCAGCAACAACAAATTCTGACCACAAGGAGAACAACCTTTCAGCGATGCTCTTCACAAGACCATTGGAAACCTTCAGGAAATACTCTAAACACTCAGCTTATAATTGGTTTTCAGAGATAAACTTGACAAGCAACAATGATTTTTGTATACTAATTAATGAGTCATGTCTTGCCATATTTTCACATGGTAAAGCTAGTACGAGGAACTTTAATTTCGTGTTGATTTTGGCGGTCCCTGTGGACAAAAGCGGTATTGTTTCCGAGTCCCTTTAGAAAACCTCTCATTTTACTGCAGCAGGGTCTGACAATCTGCCCCGCACAGTTCTGTTTCTGGTTCTCCCGTGCCTCCCTTCCCTCCAGCAGGCCTAGCAATATGGCCTGGGCCTCCAGCAGCATGGTGTTGGCTCCCAGCGGGGACCGGCGGAGCAGCAAGGCAAAGCTCTGCTCCTGCCGGGCTTGGAGATCTCCACCTCCCGACGGAACACAGACTGCAGGTCGAAAGTGGCAGCGAATACGGATCTGGGTCTGTCCCCGTCGGGTTGGCCCGCTGGAGTCTTAACTGAAGGAGTTTATAGTGGATCTGCATGATTTTATCTGCTTTCGCACAGAATCGGACCCGGTGGCACCGATGACAAGCATTAAGTATAACTCTAAAGAAATAGCCAATCTTCTCGCTGACGGTCTTGTTTACTTATGTAGGTCATATAGAAGCTTCAGTATTAAACTGGTTTCATAACCAGTTAAAAGTTCCTCACAGTAACTTTAAAGTTTATGTGACGTGGGCGATATAGAAGCATCCGTTCCCTCAGGTAACTGCAGGTTATGAGGGTTGGCGGAACTATTTTATCACCACCAAAAAGCTGACTGGCTCACTCCCTCCTCCCTCACTAATTTACACCTGCGTTCCCAAAGGTAGATAACGTGAATGACAGCGCCCACTTTTGACACCTCCAAGCACAGAGGGCGTTTTCAATTAACGTCCTCAGAGGAGAGAAGGAGGACGATACAGAGAGTGTCAGGAAGAAATGATTGAACTGTCACTCTGCTCTAAACTCAGTTGTGGATGCAAATGAGTTGAAATTAGTTTTGAAACGAGAGTCTGTGTGTGTGTGGGTGTGTGTGTGTGTGTGTGCGTGCGCGTGTGTGTGTGTGTGTGTGTGTGTGTGAGGACTGTGTATATAAATTGACATGTAAATGTGAGTGTATCTGTATTTTTTTGTACGAGTGTGTGAACAGGCTGATAAAGAGTTCTCCTAGACTCCCTCTCAAAGCCAGAGATATTTTTCCTCTCTCTCAGTTCATCTTTTCTCGTCCTCCCCTCTCTCTACCCTCTATACCTCTCCCCCTTTCCTCTCACCTCCCTCCCTTTATCCCGTCACCCACCTCACTCTCGTACAGTATGTACATTTAAGGTTTCATTATTTAGCTGACACTCTTATCCAGAGCGACTTACATTATGCAAACAGTGGAATAAAGTGAAAGCTCATCTGCAAACATTAAACGGCAGTTTTGAAACGCTCCTGTACTTCACTACAGATAAATGAAGGCAGGGATTAGCACAACCCTGTGTCTTTAAATTCAGTGTCTAACCTTCTCTGTACAGAGACTTCCTAATAAGGATGAATAATCATGTTGATCGATACAACAGCACATTCATAATGACCTATTGTGCTGTTGGGCTTAACGCCAAGAGGCAACACATGTTTTCCTGTGGCTGAACGAGAGGTGTGGCTAAATGGGCCCAAAATCCAGCTCTATGCCATGCATGGACAAATGTGTGTGTGAGAGCACAATGCACAAGTACTCACACCTAAATGATAAAACCAGTCGCTTGTCAGTGCCTTCCAAACACATGCGACTGCTCCACAAATGACTCATATGAATATTTCTGCCACCTTTATGGAAAGTTTAGGCAACTAAAACAATTTGGTTAAGGTTAGAGAAGGTCATGGTCATTAAGGAAAGATCAACATCTTTGTTACAATATCTCTGTTGTCGAAGTCATACACTTTGTATGCCCAACAGTCCCCCCTAGCTTCCTATCTGAATGAGTTTTCGATAGTATAATAATGTCACACTAACATTATTATAACAATGCCACAAGAGGTTGCTTACCAGGAAATAGTAGACATAGCTGGGTTTAGAGTTTAATGCAACATATAAAGTGAACAGCTAATGAGTTTGTTTTGAGCAGGCAGCAACCTCTGGGTCTGAAAAGTGAAGCCAACTCCGAAGAGCCTTAAACTTGTATTCTTTCTAACAGCCAGCAGGGGGCGACTCCTCTGGTTGCAAAAAGAAGTCTGATTGTATAGAGGTCTATGAGGAAAATGACCCTACTTCTCACTTGATTTATTACCTCAGTAAACATTGTAAACATGAGTTTATGGTCTTAATCGCTAGTTTCAAGTCTTCTTCAATACAGCATGATGTTCATTTAGTAAATTATGATCCCATTTAGAGTCAAATAGACCATAAAGCAGGGGATGCTTTAGGGCCTGGCTACCTTCTGATTGACAGGTCGCTATCACAGCGTTGTCCGGTCTGGGAGTTGTCCGTGTTTTCGTCTAACAACTTTAACCATTTCACAGTCTGTTCATGAAAGTTAATTGTAACAGCTCCACCCTCTTGTGTCACTTCTGATTGCAAAAAAACAAGATGGTGACGTGCTAAATTGCCGAAATCAAGGCTTCAAAACCATAGTCTACAAACCAATGGGTGACGTCACGGTGACAATGTCCACTTCTTACATACAGTCTGTGTTTTTGAGAGCATGACATCACCAAAATACATGACAAAAGGAGGGTGGAGGAGATGTCAATCAAGCACAGTCTCTACATGCCCACACAGGGGAGGAGGTCTAATCAGGCAAAATAAGCAAACCTGTGGAGGTGTATCACTGACTACATTTACATGCACACCAATAGTCCACTATTATTCAGAATATGATAATATTCAGAATTAGATAAGGTATGTGGGATACGCCGATATTATTCTGGTTTTAGAAGCATTCTTTGTACATGTATACTGCGCATTTGGAATATGCATCTGAAGTGTGGGTTTTAGTCAGTCTGCGGCACACGGCCTCTTGCCTGTTTGCGGCCAGCTCTGTGTGTTGTACACAAACCAACTAGCTGGCAGTTTGCAGAGATGCCTGCCCAAAAGAAAAGCCCACATTTCTGGTCAGAAGGAGAAACACACCTATTTTTAAACATTATGAAAGACTTGGATATCAACAGGTTTTTGGATGTGTGCAAATATCGCAACGCCGACCTTTTCAAGAAGGTGGTTGAAGGAATGAAAGAGGGAGGCTGTGTTTGCACGGTTCAACAAGAACGTCAGAGTATGCACAACTGCATGTAAATGGGAATATTAGTGGAATATTCATTTTCATTAGCCATGTCAACAGCTTAGTAGGAATATTGTCTTTTTCGGAATAATGGCAAAAAACTGAATATTTTGTGCATGTACATATAGTCATCGGGGTTTACTGCATCTACTACTATATAATGCCTTCATAAATTAAAGAAGTAGAGTCCATGTACAAGACTTTCTGCGAACAATCCCACAATGCAAGGTGTCACATTTTATAGTTTTTACTGCTCACTGTAGCGTATGCTATCGAGTGTGACTGAGTGAAGGAGGGAGTGATTTCAGGCTCACCCGACTGTCATCACCTTCCAATTTTGCACCTGCATAATTAACATAATTAACTTCTGTGGACTCTCCTGTGGGACTGTAGCTAAACTAAAGTTTAGCAGCACTGTTACATTTATCTTTCAACATTGTAGGATGAATAACCGGGGCCGATCCCAAAGGGTTACCGCCTGCTCATCTATGCCAGTAATTCACGAAACGGGAAACTGCAGTATACATATCACTTTGATCACTGGCAGTGTTTCAGCTGTCTGCACCAGCTGTGTACTGTACATTCATTTGTACATTGCACAAATCTGACTTTGATTTGTGCTTCGTGTTGAGTCTTGGTTTCTGAGTCATAGTGGTACAAAAGTGCACACAGGTAATGTAATTAATTTGTGCTAATGACGCATCTGGTCAGGTCTTAGACACTTAATCACATACGGGTGGTGCGCTATGCTGAACAAGAGTCTGGCTATTCTTTTTATTGCAGGGAGTCTATAAACATATCTATAATACTTTATATGTCCCCCCCTATGGAACCATGATTCTCCCCCATCACTTCCATTCATCAGCTCATCCTGTGAATACTAATTATACATAGTAACACTTAATGACTGAGCAATCTGTCTCAAAGCAACCACAAGAAGAGAAATACATAATAATGATAGTTTTGACTGCTTAATTACAAAAATAAATGACCCAGAGAATACTTCAGTCTGCCTACTGTACACCTATACTGAATCTAAAGCTGAGAAAACATCTGCAACACTGGCATCAATAATATTCTATTCTTGCATGTTGCATTTGTGCTACATTAACTAGCTCGGTAGAGAGTAATAGTGAAAGTGTGCATCACAGATTGGATCAGTCCTACTGTTAAACAGGCCACGAGGACAGCAGTGGAAACAGTCTCCCAGTCATACAGTACAGTATGTTCCACCCACAGGCTGCATCAGCTATCACATTCATGGGTCAATATGTGACTACAAAGACGATGGATAGTGTGCACATCAAAACAGCATACAAAGGAGAGATTGTCTCTCTGCACACTGAAAGCCTGTTTTTGTTTGTATTTGCCTGATGAAGGTTTTGTAGGTCAAAACATTGCATTAATGCATTTTTTGGGAGCTTGAACATTTTTACTTTTCTTGATCATGTGACAGCTCGGAGAATAAAATGCATGAAATAGTGCTCTGAAATATTTGGGTCTTCTTTGCCTCATAATTTGACTCTTCCACAGAACGTCCACCTGAATGTTTAAGGAAGTTCTTGCCCCTTGTTTTTGCCAGTTATGGATATTTGAACCAAGATCATCCTGCCGTTTGACTTCTACATAGGGGTGTAACGATTTTGATTCCAAATTGAAAATTGATCAAAATGACCTTTCAATTTCGACCTTTGAATTCAAAAGCAGGATCGGCGATTCTCCCAGTATTTTTTTTCTCTACACCCCCGCCTACTTGCTTGCGTCCGAAGAAAAATTTCAGAGGCGGTTGTACCATCTCCACTTAAAATCAATTGTGTCTCTACATTGCTTTGTACAGTAAAGCCTGTGGTCGCCAACACGGACTTCACGGTGCATTCAGGTGTACCTCGTAAACTCTGAGCATCTCAAGCTGTTGTAGTAAAGTGCCCTCCTGTTATTAGTGGATGTTCTTTTTATGGTTTGACAGTTTGTTCCCAATTGACTGATGAAAAAATTTATTGTTATTACTAGGGCTGTCAAAGTTAACGCGTTAACGGAAGTTTGTTTTAACGCCACTAATTTCTTTCATGCATTAAGAAAACTTGTGATTTTTATGTTGTAGCGGGCTCCGTTTTAAAGCTAGAGTGAAGATACTGGCATCACATGAAACCAGAACCTAAGGAATCCATTGGTACCAACCACGTCATACCAGAAGGAGATTTTTAAAGACAGTTTCATTGATCTTTATGAATAAAGTCTCCGCAGTCTAACAAAGGCATGTTTAAATCGAACCAAATTTTGACCTTAAAATCGAAAGTCAAATTGAATCAGGGATTTGGAGAATCGTGACACCCCTACTTTTACAGTATAATATCATCGTTACATTGTCCATCTTCTACCCTCATTGACTTTACTCTATATCATCATCTTTACTCTAATTATATGAACAGAATTTAAGCCCACCAGATATTCATATACGTGTAAATACACACACCTCCCATGTCATCTCGCTCAAGGCTGCATTTACGTCTTCACACATTGAATCTGACCTTAAACCAATTACATGCATGAACATACAGCATACTGTACTATTATTACTCAGCCTGTTCTCATTGTTTACAATAAACGCATAAACATATACACGCAAACACACACATACACACTGTACAGTAAACGCAATGCTTCCTCTCATTACACTGAATGAATATACCAGAAAGGAAAGCAAAGGTGTGTGTGTGTGTGTGTGTGTGTGTGTGTGTGTGTGTGTGTGTGTGTGTGTGTGTGTGTGTGTGTGTGTGTGCGTGTGTGTGTGTGTGCGTGTGCTTGTCTGAGTAAACAGTGTGGTGGTGTTTGGAGCGATAAGGCTTCCGGTCGTCTGTTGGTTCAGTTCCTGTGTGACGCTGGAGATAAGAAAGCAACGCCTGTGTGCATACACACATGCATAAATTTACACACATATGATATATCACACTCACAGGGATAAACACACAAACACAAGTACACAAAACTAAAAGCTAAACCAGTGTTTAGCACGATACATCTCTCTGTCACTCTCACACACACACACACACACACACACACACACACACACACACACACACACACACACTAGCACAAACAAAGGATTACACCACCATATCCTCTGATGTTCACAAACTAACATTTACACATGAGTGAACGTGTGGGCAATATCCTGACTGGAAGTGACCTCAGAGTTAAAGCTGCTCAGGACACAAATCCAGTACACAGGAAAGAGAGAGAGTAATAAAAATACTACATGTAATGTTTAATGATACACAGAAACGTTTAGACGATGTTATTAGTCTGCATTGGATGCAGAAAAAGCGAGAACTCAACAACACTATACTGCTCAGTAACATCTATTAACTGACAACATTCAAAATGACCCACACTACCTAAGTTTATAAAAATATGATGTTTAAGCTACGAGTGACGTTTAATTTCTAGGTTTTAGAAAACCTGAACATTTCGGGGTTAGAGGGTTCACACCTACAGTCTAGCTGCATATCAAATCTCAATACTGTTTGAGAGCTAATCAAAATGTGTCCACAGCATCCAGTATCAATCAGGTCTTGTTTGCATATTCTTTTTTTCAGACTTGGAGGTACTGACTCTCATCCCGACCGCTTCACACTCGGCTGCAAACCGCCCCAGTGCGTGCTGCAGGTCACGGCTCGATGAAGCCAACAGAACCACATCATCTGCAAAGAGCAGAGATGCAATTCTGTGGCCCCCGAACCGGAGACTCTCCTCCCTTCGGCTGCACCTTGAGATCCTATCAATGAAAATCACAAACAGGACCGGCGACAAGGGACAACCCTGACAATGTCCTGTCAATGACTGATATATTTGACATCAGGACATCTCTGACATACATGCTGAAAATCTAAAATTTTTACTGTATTAATTTAGATATTTTCCAAAGTAAAAGTCCCCAGAAGTGTTTGATTCAACTTTTTCCCATGGTCTAGAGTTAAAAAAAGTTAACAAAAATCACATATATTGTAATATCAAATCGCAATACTTAAAATTGCAATACATATCGAATCGGCACCCAAGTGTCGTGATAGTATCGAATCGGGAGATAGGTGAATCGTCCCAGCCCTATAAAATATATATTTACAGTCGCATAAACTATTAGATTTTTTTATAATTCAAAGACTATTAAAAAATTTGAAAATCATGACCCATCTCTAATCAGAAGAGCCGATCAGAAGACGCATCGATTCTGAATTGAAACATTTTCAATACTCATTTGCCTGCTTTCTCGTCTGCTCTTTAATTCGCTCATAGAACGACACAGCTGGACACACGCCACGTTTTGAGATACAGTCTTAAGTCAGGAGACTTGTTGATACCGTGGCTCAAGCTAAAAGGAAACAAAAATGTTAAGCGTTCATGATGATGTCATTCTTTATATTGCCTGCCTATCAATTGTTCTTAAGCTCAATAAACACAGATAACTTTTGACCGGAATTTCCCCCCATTTGTCCGGGACATTGACATCTTCCAGGACACGTGGACCAGCACACACAGACAAAAAGCAGAGGAGCAGAATCGCTTGTTAAACCGGCGCAGAGAAATGGCTTCAAATAATCAGCCAAAAACCCTGATCGGAGCACTGTTAAGAAGAATCAAATATAGAAATGAGCAACAAAGAGAGGAGAAGAGACAAAATGAACAGGTGGTGAAGAAGAAGAGATGATACAAGAGAAAAGGAAAGAAAGAGACCATCAGGGGAGGGAGGGAAATAAAAGAGGAGGCCATAAGCAAGTATAATAAGAAACTGCAGATTCAGAACGATAAAACAAGGCAGATAACATCCACACGATGATCTAATACACACTCACACACAGCCTTACTCAGTCAGTGTAGTAAAGTAAATGGAGCACTGAGGAAGGCTCCCCGAGACACAGGAGCACAGACAAGTGTGAGATGAGGTCTGGCGGAATTGACAGAGTGCATCCATAAAAACACACACACATCCACACACTAAAGGTGTTCTACACACACAAAAACACATACAAATAAATATTTAAGCACACACCTATATATCCGCGCACACACACACACACACACACACACACACACACACACACACACACACACACACACGCTGATTATATGCGCGGATATGCTGACATTTAATCCGCTACCCCTTACGGTGCTAACGTGATTTTCCATGGCAAGGTAATTAAGCAGCTCAGCAACCTGTTGACTTTCTCTCTTTGTTACCTCACTCATTCACTCTCTCCTTCTCTCTCTCTCTCTTTTTCCTCACTCTCTCATTCTCTCTCTCAATTCCAATTCAAAGCATCTCTGACTCACTCACACAGAAAAACACGATCTTCAACACACAGGCGCAATTTAATGAGTCCGGTTTGGCTTTATCTCTTTAACACTGTACTATTCATTAACAATGACAAAAGACAAAACCGGCCCGAGGGCACCGTGCGTGTGTGTGTGTGTGTGTGTAATAAAATCTCTAGTTAAGCAGCCAATTAGACCTTTCATCCTTAGACAGAGTGCAGCAGCTTACTCCTCTCAGCCTCCCACTCGACTCACTGTAGAGCAGCATATGTGAGATGTATTTTGGTGTGTGTGTGTGTGTGTACGTGCGTGTGAGAGAAACTGTCTGCGCATGACTTTTTGCATTAGCGTATGCACAGGACCTACATCATCTGTCATTATTGCTGTGATATGTGACGGTATTTAAAGAAAAGGTGACTGGAATGACAAGCTTGAAATATAATGAAGGTCAATGAGGGTTTATAGCGGCCCCCAACGCCCTTAATAACATTTTATAGACAGGCACACACACACACACACACACACACACACACAAACACACAAAATCTCTCCCTGACACTCAATGACATTTCAGAGGTTAATAGTGTTCTCAAATGCCTTACGCTCCCAGTCATTTGTCAACATTAGCTTTCTAAAAAGGACACTTCACTGATATGTAATGGACTGGCATTTTACACAGGCAGTGCCATTCATTATTAATAGCTGTCATGGAAGGAGGGAGGGAGAGAGGGAGGGGGGAGGCATCATAAATCAGTGATGACATCAGGAACTTCAAAAAATCCTAACATCAGTAATGAATTAACATTCACTGATCACTGCATTTCATACAATATTTACAATGCTGTTTTTTTTCCGTCAGGCAGTGCTGTTGAAGCAAGACAACAACACACACAAGTTCATGGTATGTTCAGACATGCTGTGTTTTGAGTCAGTTATATGTCTCATTTTATCCAGGGCACTCACATTGAAGTTTATAAATCATTTTTACTGTATCTACCCAGGACTCTCTGGAAAACAGTATTGATACTGGGAGGATAATCCTGGTGAAATAAAGTAAACTAAACCATTCATTTTAGCATGATGTGTACGTATAAATTTGATTTCGTTGGTGTGGCTCTGCTCATGTGATGCTCTGGAACAAATCTTATCTCCAGGTCCATTTAGGAGCAGTTCCAGAGCTTTTGATCATATCACCTGGGCTGCGTACGAAAATCGCAGCTTTATGGATCTTGAGGTGAGATTGTTTGTCAACAGCATGTTCCCAAAGTCAAGAATGAGTTTGAAGATGATTATACAGACCGCCTAGTTATAAGATTAAACATGTAACAATAACACAACCTCCACGTCTGCCTGAACTACCCTAAAGTTCCATATCAATAAATGTGTGTTTACACAGATCATCTCTGCAGCACCAGTGCAGGATGGACGGGTGACTGGTTCAGGATGGAAACCACTGTGTGTGTCCACTCTGATGTCCTGTTGTCGGTCAATTAGGTTTCTCTCCTCTTTTCTCTAATGGTCTGTGTATCCTTCCTGTTGGGAAGCTGATGGAAGACACACCTAGCAGCTGGCTTCACAAGATCAACACGGCTATCATTCACACACACACAAACACACTGACACACACTCACACTCGCACACACTGACAGGAAACAATTTGGCAGCTCACTGGGCAAACTGGTGGTTATTGGACAATATACTGTAATGGTCATCAAACGCTGCTCGCCATCAGCTACTATAAACACCACCCTTTCCCACATCACATCCATTGTACCATAAAGAAACAATGTACCATGACAGTGGAAAATACTGGCTTCTGATTGGCTGCCAGGCGTCGGTTAAAATTGTGCATCAAGATCCCTTAAACACCCCCGGTGGACAGTTTGGCCATCATTGTAAATAAGTGCACAAGGTAGTGTGGGTATCCATAGCGACAGTACTTCTGCCAGCTAACTGTGACTGGTAAAACTTCTTTTCCCAGCCAACTCTTAAACAACAAGTCTTACACCCTTAACACAGATAAAAAATAACTTGCAGTAGTGACAGAAGGGGAAGAAATGACTCAAACATTTAATGTCTTTCAGAGGCTGTAGCAGGGTCAGCTAGTGAAAGTACCATAACTTGTATCATAACTAGAAAACCTAAGGAATCCATTGGTACCAAACATGTCATGTGAACTTGTCGGTTACGCAAAATTTTGGCGAGGGAAAAACTGGCATGAACATTTTCAAAAAGGTCCCTTGACCTCTGACTTCAAGATAATGTGATGCAAATGGGTTCTATGGGTACCCACGAGTCTCCCCTTTACAGTCATGCCCACTTTATGATAATCACATGCAGCTCGGGGCAAAAACAATGCAGTTTTTTTTTAATGCAGTATAAATGCGTTATTTTATTTTCGCCTATTTCTGCATACTGGGGTCCCTAAAAAGTCTTGGAATTACATAATTTGGGTATGACTGTAAAGCTGAGACTCAATGAGCCCAACTGTATTTATGTGTGATGATGTTAGTCCTCATAGTAGATATTTCGTATAGAGACCATTTTTTTTAAACTTGACCTTACTGGATAAAATGACCTGTGGTGACCTCTAGGATAATCACAGCCTCATGAAACTTTACAGCCACAAACTAAAAACCTAGAGCATTCAGAGGATGGATGGTTTTCCTCGGTAGATTGACAATAAGGGGGTTTCTGAGCAGTTTACACAACAGAAGCTCGCCATGCAATCGGCAAAAAATGCAATTCCTGCAGAAATCTCCAAATGTCAAATGTTTTTCATACCAAATCACAGCATGGCTTTTTCTACGGTGTTCCTCAACGTCTTGGTGTGTTAATGTGATATTTTGGAGGGATTTTTGATCATTTTCATCAATTCTCAAGTGGTCAAAAATGATTGAATTTTGCACCAAATCTGTGTAACAAATGGTTTCAACCCCAAAATTGCTGCAACAACTTGTGAGAAATAGATAGCTTGTGAATGGCCATCATATACTTCTATCATAATGTTCTATGCTCTTATACACTCTAAACTTCTAAACAAAACTCAATGTTTCTTACAGATTTATGACTAGAACAACTTCACACACAGTGCTGCACTGCATCTCAAATTAATCTTCAGGTTCCCAACTTTCAGGTGATGTACACCACTTCTATGTGACAAATACTGTTGACCTGCTATCTCCCCCTAAAGACCCCCTGTACCCCTATAAAAAAGACAAAAATGGGTAACTATGGTAAAAAGGGAGTGGAAGAGGTTAAGAAATGAAAAAAAAGCTGAAAAAGCTTTAATGTCAAACTCTGAACATTCATCTTCCTGCACAGTGAAGGCTAAACATCCACGGGAATAACAAAGGGCAAAACACATTTTTGAGTGGATGGCAACTTTGAACAATAAAAGCCACAAACGAAACAAAGATATCACATAAAAAGAAAAGATGTAGATCTGTCAGTGTCAGATTCTAGACAAAATGTTTGCCAAAACAGGAGACACAGTATGCAGGTGCATGGGATATTAAGTTATGACAACTAAATAAAATTAATAATCTAATATTTCACAGTGGAGCAAAGCTAGAATGTATTATCCCTTAACTCACATCTCTCAATTTGTTTGACATGTTACTCTTAGCACTTTCTGGCTGCTGAGAATTGAACAAAAATGTAATTTTGTAGGCTTCACGTCCTCTGTGGTTTGCAGCATTGGGCAAACAACATTCATTAATATGTGCGATTTCTTTTTGCACACAAGCCCGGACCTGAAGAAGATCAAACCTGAAGTGCCTGTCATCCGTCACATTCCTCTCCATACAGTACTTTCTCTATCTATCTTTCGTCTGCTCCCTGTTGTCCACCATCCATCCTTCCATTTTAGGAAAGGCCAGCCAGCGTACCTCTATGAATAAATTACTGCTAGGACCCAACAATACAGAAAGATCGTGAGAGACAGTTGCAGAGGGGGGAGGATGAGAGACCGACATCATCGCTGGGAGTGAAAGTCGGTGAAAGAGAAGGAGGAAAAAGTGGGATGAGGAGAGAGAGAGAGAGAGAGGGAGGGAAAGGAGAAATGAAGCCCACTTGGTCTCAGTCGTAATGTATTATGTATCAGAACGGGCAGACCAGCAGGAAAAAGCATATGAGGAAGTGTATTCAGATATGCTGCAGCGTGTGTCTGTGTGTGTGTGTGTGTGTGTGTGTGTGTGTGTGCGTGTGTGTGTGTGTGTGTGATGTGAACAAAAGGGCTTTATACGTGATAAAAGCATTCAACAGAACTTTGCATTTGTTATAATTAGAGTTAATTAGTTTTTAATCATACTACTATTTTTTCCATAATTCAAAACTCTGGGGGGAAATCTGATTTTAGCGGATTAGCAGCAGTTGTTCACCCATATATTGTTTTTTTTTAAGTTACTTTAAGTACTTTGACGAATTATCAGCATATGATTTGCGTTTCCTCCCAATTTTTCTCTTAATATCTTTTACAAGAAGCATATTCTGAGCCAGGGGTGTCCAAACTAGGGCTCGCAAGCCATGCGCAACCCGACACTTTAATCTTTATGGCTTGAGAATAATTTCAAAAATTCTATTATATTTGGCTCGATGACGATATTAAAATGCAGTTCCTATTGTTAACGCTAGGTGTCACTATCACTATATAGGGATATCAGTCACAGGAAGCACCAGAGCCGCCCAGCTGGGTGATGTGATGAGCACCGTGCTGAAACTATTAATCTCCGATAAAGAGAGATTAATGAACTGGAGTTTTGGGTTTTCCGGTCGGAAATCGGTGCGCAATATTGATGCTAGCTTAGTCGTGGGACTGACAGAGTTCAGTTCTTTAGTTGATCTAGCCATCGATTCAATTTATTTATATAGCGTCAAATCAAAACAGAGACCCAACATGAGATCCCCTGTGAGCAGACACTGGTGTGACAGTGGCAAGAAAAAAACTCCCCTTTAACGGGTAGAAACCGGGGGCAGAACCAGGCCCTGGGTGGGCAGCCATCTGTCTCAATCGATTAGGTTGAGATCTGAACATGTTGAACAAAAGCTTGCAAGGAAAAGATGCACACATGAAATGATCTTTTATGAAGCTTCGACTTTCTGAGAGCCAAATCAGTGGCGGCATAGCTGAACACTTCCCATCTCTTCGGGAAATGATCCACTAACTCTTAACTTACTCCACTAACCCAAACGCCTACGTTTCTGTAGATCAATAATCACAGTATTGAACCAGCACTTTCAAAATGTTAGTGTCATTGCGAAGAATGTTCACCTGATCTCAAACCCTTTCTCTGTTGATGTGGAAGGAGCAGAGACTGTTGGAGCTGGAGAGCTTATTGAAATGCAATGAGATGATACTCTCTGAAGTCGCCACCTGCAGCTCCCACTGACAGACTCCACTGGGATTTGGAAAAGCCCAGATTTCCCCAGCTGAGGCGCCTTGCCAAAAGGATTCTCAAGTTATTTGGCTCTACATGCATATGTGAGCAAATGTATTCTCTCACGACACAGAAGAAAAGCAGAATGAGGTCCAAGACAACTGATTTGTCACCTACGTGATGTACTTCCAAGACTCACGCCTGACCTGACAGCAATTCTTCGGTCCAAGGCCCAGCATCTGTTCTCATTAGGGCTGATACTTACTGAGTGAAATGTAATAGTGATAAAATAATCTGACTGCAGATTCAAGTGTACAGCACAAAGGGCTTAAACTCGCTCATTAAGAAATCTCTCATATCAAAAGTCTCCTGGCTTCTTTCGTCATGTCACCCCTGGAACGAATGTTTGTACACATCCGTTCAAAGCTCATTGCATCATGTACTGTAAACTGCAGTAAACCATTTCTTCTGGTGGCAGAAAACACATCAAAATGTGGATACAGGGACAGAAAATCTGTGTGAAGATCAGTTTGTATTGAGTAATTAGCTCCATTAAAAAAATGGTAAAAAAAGGTAATTAAAATCAGTCAAGTAATAACTTTCATCCCCGTATTCACAAAAGTGAAAAATTGGCTCATCTATCAAAATTGTGACTAAAAGAAGAGGCGTGATGTGCTGTTAACAAGCACCTAGATTAAGAACAAAGAAACAGAGGAGGTGAAAGAGAATAGAAAAAAAAGCAGAGAAATAATAGAGACTGAATTTTGATGTTCTGCACTGATGTATCTAAAATTAAAACAAGAGAAAAATAATAATAAAAGGGACCATAATACATCTCCCGCTCCCAAAACACTACCACAGACACACAACAGGAAGAGGTAAAGACTGTTCTTGACTCTTGATTAAACAGATACACATCTGAAAAAGTCTGTTACTCATTATTCCACATGTCCATATGTCTCCTTTCCAAACTCTTCACCCGGTCCAGACAGTTGTGGACTGTCCCCTTTCTCTCATTTAAAAGTACCAACACAAATAGCCATAGGGAATCATTAATGAATCTACGAAACAGTAACAGTCACATACATCAGGATAGCCATTTATGTCCCTCTGAAACAGAATCGGTATTGCAGTGGACACAAGCCTGAGTTTCAAATGTTTTCATTGCAGTGGCAATTACAGTGGATTTTATTGTTTAATTTACTAGCTAATGATTTGGCTGTTGTTGTAAATTTCATTTGATAAATGTGTCAACTCTGATTTTTGCTGATTTTGTTTCACAGACCAGACATCGTGTTTGGCCGAGAAGTCAACAAATTATGCTGATGTCTTGCTCAAAATGAGTGATGCAGTCTGATTGTGCTCCCTATGGTAGACTGTGCAAAATATACAGCTGGAGGCACGCATGGTGTGCTCCCTGTTCAGCTTTGTTTCATTAAGTGAAACTGCTTTCGAAAAACAGAGGTAGGAGTTGTTGTTTTTTTAAGCAAATGTCTTGTTTAAACTTCAAGTTTCTAACTTCTACTGCAGCCCAGAAAACCGGCCCCTACTGGCAGCCAGCCTATCAGTCAGATCAAGCTAGTGGTATGATTAACTGGGCGGTAGAAAATAAGGAGTCAACACAGCACAAACACTATCAGCAAACATGAGGCGGAACTATGATTCAAAGAAGGCCGGCTCCAATCAGGACTAAATCCACCTCCTCATTACTGACTACCAAATTGCTGGTGACATCAAAGTAGCTTCCCAGACTGCCTTGATAGGGACACAGCGAGCTCTGCCCCGATGCAATCTCGCCACGGAGAAAAGAGGCGACGGTACGACACACACACACACACACACAATCGCTCATCCTTATCAAAAGGCAAAAGATGAGGATGAAAGCGGCAGGCAGTCAAGAAGAGAGAGGGAGAGCGTGGACTGATGCAGATGCAAAGAGAGAAGGAAAAAAAAACACAAATTACGTGAGAGATGGAAAAAGACAAAAGAGATGAAAGCAAGTGTGCCCCCTCTTAGACATCAATCCACTCCACCGAGAGGAAGCTTCTCAAAAAAGACTTTAAAAAGGTGCAATGGGCCCATCAAAGACATAAACTCTCCTGAGAATAGAGGTTAGAGCTATATGAAAGATACACTAACTCTCTACATACTGACTTTGATGTTGAGAAGGAGGCTGCACCTGAAGACATCGCCAAACTACGACACACATGTATACCTGTCAGCTCCATGTGGAGGAAAACAAACTAGAACGTGGGCAGAAGCACACATCTGGATACATGCAGCATGCCAAAACAGTGCGTAAACATTAGAGCTGGGACGATACATCCCATCTCCTGATTCGGTACTATCACGATACTTGGGTGCCGATTCCATATGTATTGTGATATTCAAGTATTGCGATTCTACAAGTATTGCAGGTCGATATTACGATTTATTGCGATTTTTGTTAACTTTTTGAAAACTAGACCATGGGAAAACGTTGAATCATACACTTCTAGGGACTTTTACTTTGGAAAATATCTAAACTAATATAGTAAAAAAATAAATATATAAGGGACATGTAATGTTTTATACTTCTGGTGAATATAATCCAATCAATCGTATTTCCATATATGTATTTTGTAAATACATTTCCCTTTGTCAACACCTTATTTTGAAAACCAGATATGGTCAAACGTGTACAATTCCGCATAAGTCCATCGCTAGCTCTCTCCCGTTAGCTTCGTTCTCTTTATACATCCATGGTCAGCTCCATCGGGCCGTTTGAATGCATTTAACATAAACGTCAGTATATGGGTGCTCTACAGTTGTAGCATCGGCCGATTTGACCACAGAGATGAGAGTGGCTGCTGGCTTGACCGCACGTTACTGCAATACGATAATGTTTCCTGTCCATGACAGAGTTAGCATGCAGCTTTAGCCATGATGTCTGCTTTTCGTGGCAACGTGTGAAACCCAAAGTGTTTCCATACTTTACTGTATGTGTAGTATTTACCACTTTGGATTTAAAATGTGAGGGTGCAGGTCGTATCCGTGCGGACTCTCCGCCTATGGCCGGTCAGCTACTGTTTGTTTTGGTTGACAGATACGGAACGGATATGACGTCACGTCACTCTGACTACAACAATAAAAACGGTAACTTCCTTCTACCACTGCATGGACTCAAATTAATCAAATATATCGATTCTGGCATTAAAAAACTGATTTCGAAATCGTAAAAAAAAAAAATTATGATACATAGGTGAATAGATTTTTTTCCCACCGCTTGTAAACATACAGTAAGCAGATGTTGCACACGACTAAAACACAACTAAATGAGCTACCCACAGAGTTATTTCACATAATGTCTGGTATTTCTTCTAACGCGCTCATGTACAGCTGTGTGCACATGGACGTACATTTAGAGTATGTTTGTGCAGATATGCATCAATAAATTAATGTGCAAACAGCACATATATCCCTGCTGGACCTCCTGCTGGCAGTAAAAATTGTTCATTTTTTGCTCGAGTTGACTTGAAAGGGTAATATTTCAAAAGTAAAGAGAGAAAAAAGATTGAGACAGAAGGAGAGAGACAGAAAGAAGAGGTGCTTCAGGGTAATTATGACCGTCTATGTGTGTGTGTGAGTGTGTGTGTGTGTGTGTAGACTAGAGGCATGACGGGACAGGTGTGAAAGGTGTGAAAGGTGACCAGTCGGGGTCACTGATGATACAGAAAATGAGGTGAGAGATACTGACAGATGAATGTAGAATGAAAAGAAATCTGTCAGACAGCTTCACACACAAACACACACCAAAGACACGTACATCAACTGAGAAAAAAAACACACACACGCCAAGACTCGTATTGGTCTTGACAGCAGGGCGGCAAAGTGAGCGTAAACTCTAATTAAGAACTTCAGATTCACACCACAGAATAGCGTTCGCATCTGTGTCTGTGTGTGTGTGTTTAGTGCCGTCTGCCTTATCATTTATAAGTAATAAGAGTTTCGGAGACAGAAATTGCCTGAGGGGTGGCTCCCTAGCATGTAATTAGCATATCACAGGGCTGCTGCTTTAACACCCAGTCAAAAACTCTGTCCGAAATAATGCAAATGAATTCCACCCCGTTCAACTAGACTGTTTCTCTGCACTTCTGCAAGTCTTTCAAACAATTAGATACTGTATATGACTGTGTGGGTGTGTGAGCCTGCATTTATCTGTGTGTGATTTCATCTTTAGCACACATATGTGGCCCTGGGCAGAGTGTGTTCCTACTGGAACACAATCGAGGGTCAAGGACAACCTCTGTGTGTTTGTCTGGGAGTAGTTTATGGTCTCTTCACCACTGTGTTACATGCATGTGTGCGCAAATGGGATACAATAGGTCAAACAAACAAAGGCACTCTGCAACCTTACATTTCAACTAGGCTTGCCGTGGTAGTCGGTGTTACAGATTACATTACTTGCCCGCCGTCGTTCGTACAAATAAAACCCATTTAGTTTATTTAGTTCAATGTCCACGTACATCAAATAAAAAAATAATTACTAAGCCTGTTATCAATACATACAGACGATGGACGCTAAAATTATTAACTGAAGGTGAACGTGTCTGCTGCGTTCGGAGTCTCAGCACATAGTCCGATTTCACACGCTTGTCATGGGACAGACAAGACGATGGCGAAGGATTTGGTGTCAAAGCGAAAAGCAAAAGCGCCTATTTGGCAATATTTATTTCAACCCAATGCTAATAGGGAACCATGACGTTAATGACGCAATCTGCAAACTTTTGGTATGAAGCCGTGCAGAGGATGAATAGTCACAGCCGGTGTGCGTGGCGCAGCGACGCCAAAGTGAAAGCTCGACCAGAGAGGCCAGACATACAGCCATCCATGTTAAAGATCAAAGTAATCCGTATCCTTCAACCAAAACAAACCGCAGCTGGCCGGCACGAGAAGTACAAAACAACGGAGGGTCACGCGGATACGTCCTGCACCCTCACATTTTAAATCCAAAGTGGTTAACACTACACATACAGTAAAGTATGGAAACACTTTGGGTTTCACACATTACCAGGAAAAGCAGAGCTAGACATCATGACTAAAGCTGCATGCTAACTCATGGACAGGAAGCGTTATCGTATTGCGGTAACGTGCGGTCAAGGCAGCAGCCACTCTCATCTCTGTGGTCAAATCAACCAACGCTATAACTGTAGAGCACCCATATACTGACATTTATGTTAAATGCATTTTTATATATACATACACTTATGGGTGTACATCCACCATGTACTGGTTATCTGAGGAGTTGTGATGAAGATAAAAACTACAGTAAAAAATACCCAAGTGATTCATAATTAAAATATTATCTATTATTAGCTTTAACCAAGGCTGAACTGCACAACTGGGAAAATCAGGCAAAACCCCCCCTATTGAATATCAATAGGTCATTCAATGAACCATACAAAATACTTCATAATTATTCAGAATACAACACAGGCCCGTTGTTGCTCACAGTAGAAGGTTGATATCTATTTCTGGCGTCTGTATGCAGTCGTTCTTACACAGGAAGTATTTGTGTTGAGTTCCTGCTGCTTCAACTGACTTTATACAGTATGAGTAAAAGATTATATTCTTACAAATCCTGTCTTTAAAGTAAATGCATCAAGCCCCTGCCACAGTTCAATTAATGTGTCTTGATCTATAATACACTGTGCAATTTAAAAGCTTCTGGTAATAGCACTTAACATTTCTGTCCATCTGTATGCTGACCTTGTTGAGGAAATGACTGAAGTCAAGAGCACTTTGTGACAGTGTGGTGTACATAGTTGGTTTAGAGTTTACATAATGTCCATCCCGTGTTTTTAAAACCACCAGCTTTCTCGGAGAGGACTCCTTGATGTCTTTGGTCTCCCATCGTGACTCATTCATGTGCAGACGGTGTATGACCCCAGCTCTTTGGGTCTGTCTGCAGCTCATTACCTCAGCTCAACATACCTCCATGTTGTTTTCCACCTAAAAATACTGTGTACATTCTTCCCAGTATTTCAAATGTTCTACTGCCTGCATCAGAGTTTGCATGTACAACACATTACAGTAGCGAAACCTTGACTCCTAAACCTTGGACCTCTTCGATAGTCGGGGGGAAAAAACAATGCCTCTCTTATAGTAGCCCTGAAGCAAAAGTTACTTATGATAATTCCAGCTCTGAAACAAAAATTAAGACGCTGGTCCAGCCTTATGAATGCAACGAGCAAACAGAATGGATAGAGTGAGAAAAAAGCTAATTATTTCTTCAGCACAATGTAATCCTCCTTACAAATAATCATCACACAAGCTGTGTGTGCACTTCAGGTGACAACGGACTGGGGCGCAAAATGCATGACAGCCAGGAGCCACCCCCTCCTACCACACAAAACCAACAACATTTCATATAAAGAAAGCCTACATATTATGACAGCGCGCACACAGCCAAGCAACCAATTTAGACCGACCGACAGACACTTCAGAACCATGGGCAGTAGTAGACCATGGACAAAGAGATCATGGCATTTGAACACACCACCACAAACGTCTTCCGTTGCTCTTTTCATTTCATAACTTTTAATTTAAAGTTAATCTTGATAACGGCGTGGATAATAAATCTGAAACGATGTCCTCCTCACCAGCAGTAACGTTACTCATGGCTTCCATCGTGACCAAAGCTAGCTAACTAGTTTCCCCCACAGCGGGCGGAACTTGTCATACAGTTAGCGATAACGAAGCTCACCCACATAGAGTGAAGATATGATTGGTCAATTTTAATGTCATTGGAAATTAGTCTAATTGAATTACTGCAGGGATGACGTGTTTTTTCTAAACGTAAAAATGATTGTGTGATTTATGATTGTGTGTGAATACAATTGCCAGAAGTAAAAAGCTAACATTAGGCTACAAACAAACTACACCACAGTTGCATGAACGGGAGTATACACAACAATGCTGACGTATTTCTATATCGTAGAACAAATGTTAAAATCTCTCAGGCTTGTGTTAACCACAGACTTTATTTCAGGCAGGAAGACAAAAGTGAATTATTCATTTAACCCTTCACACAAACTGAATAGGCAGGTTTGAAGGGTTTATTTCTTTGGAAACATTTGTTTAGATGAAAAATTAGAACAGGATACTTTTTAAATATTATTTTTTAGGTCCTGTCTGAGGGCCTAGAGGACCCTGACAGATGGTTCCCCTACATTACTGCACAAGTTATTTTATGAGTGCTTTCAAAAGAGGGGTCTTCTTGCACGTCTTTTACTTTTACGTGGTATTCCTCAGGGATCAATACTAGGCCTCATACTCTTTTTAATCTGCATGCTGCCTTTAGGTCATATTGTTGAAGTGTACAACAGACTGATGCTGTGCTACACAGAAGACACGCAGCTCTATATCTCTCGTAAACTCAATATATAGTCAGCCCCTCAGACATCCCCTGTACCATCAAAAGCATTCGTAGATGCCTCACTTCCAAAATCAATGAATATGGGGGTAATTTCTGACCCTAATCTCTCCTTCATCAATCAAATCACTAAAATAATTCCTTTTTCTACCAACCTAGAAAAGGCCATTCACATTTCTCCAAGTCTTGATTACTGCGATTCGTTGTATTCTCACTCTAATCAGAAAGCCAAAACCCATCTCCCATCTTCAACTTGTTCAAAACACAGCTGCCAAGCTGCAAACTAACATTACACCAGCTTCACTACACTAGTTGAGTGTCAGGTTAAGGACAGATTTATAGAGCTCACTGCTTACATTTAGAGCCTTACATGGCGGTGTTTCTGGTTATGTTGTCTCTGTGGTCTTCCGGCTGGGGACTTTTGGTGATCACATTTTTGTGGTCAGGCTGTGGATCGCTCTGCCTGAGGATCTAAAGCGTGCTAAGTCTGTTTTAAATCCTTCCTCACAGCTATTTTTAATGCAACAGGATTTTCATGATCTATTTTCATTCTTATCTCAACCATCCTTTACTGTACATTCACTGTTTTATCATATCATTTTGTCTTGCCTGACTTTTCTTTCTTTTATCTTTTGGCTCGTAGTTTAACCTGCTGTACTTGTTGTATGACTAAACCCTGTTGTAAAACACTTTGTAATGTTTCGAAAAGTGCTGACAAAAAATGCAAGGTATTATTACTGCAATCACTTGTTGTCCCAGGAGAAAATAAGTCTGTATTAAATGGTGAGAATGAAAACCAACAAGGGTCTGAGAGCTGACGAACAGGACTGGCAACCACCACTCTTAACTCATTAAAACGCAGGTAAAGTATGATTGTAAAATTACAAGAAAAAATATTTAATTTAGGCTATAATTGGTATTTCAGCATATGGAAAGCTTAGAGAAACAAAAGATACTTTATAAAACGGGTAGTTCAAATCAAGCAATCTGATTGGTTCATAACCGTGATATAATAACCACACACCACGGCTATGACGTCTAAGTCCTTTGCACTCTCAGTATCACTCAGCGTGTGAGAAAAAAACGTTGTGTTGTCATGGTTGCTTAGCGACAGGATCACGGGGGGATCACTTCCGCCAACACGGCACAGGTAACAGATAAAAAGTAACAGAGTTAGCTGCTAAAACCCACCACAAAGTGGCCTAAGTTCTATGGAGGAGTGGATTGAGAGGTGCCCATCTAAAAAAAAAAAATCCACCCGCAACCGCTTCGGTATCTGCAGCCAGCCCACGGGGGCCTATTTTATTGTGAACATTGGAATAGTCAATAACTTTTTGTGTCGGGTCAAAAAACGCCCCTTGGCTGGGATTTAATACCAACATACCATAGCCTGTCATGAGCTTTGTTTAAGTAAACCTTTAATACAATAACTAAAGCCAGCATAATAGTACTGTGTTTAAAATCGGGATGACATTTATCTCCATAAACTTCACTTTATAGTATTTGGGTTGCATCTAACCTTTTGTTAACATCTGGATCACACATTGGGTCTTTTAAAAAATGCGGATGCATTTTTTAAAAGTAATTTAAGTAAAATATTTGATGCATCCCAAAGTATTACATCTGTTTGGAGTGGTCCGCCACCATATCCCCAGGAAAAAGAAGTAAGGAAAGGAAGAAAAACTTATAGTAAAAGTGTGCAGCAGCCTTGTCACACAGCCGTTGAAGACACACACACGCACGTTCACGCAAACACACACACACAGGTTAAGTCCCATACATGTACAAATGTATTGATTCATGCTTGCAAGACTGTAAAAATATGAATATACAGACAGATCAAAAAAGGAAAACACTACATCTAGGACTGATGGAATATAATACGCCTCTATGTAGGGTAACCTGTGACACCATTAGTTGCCAGGCAACCTCGACCACCCTTTTGATGAAACACCTGCCCTTCATCTATCAAGCCATCTCAGCAGCCCCTTCCTTTCTCTGTCACACCTGTCCCCCTCTCGCTGTCTGGTGGGTGTGATTTCAAGGGTGGAGAAGTGGAAAGTTGGGACAGAGAAGTGAGGAAATAAAGAAGGAAGGATAAATGGATAGGTGGAGACAATGTTGCAAAAATGAGGTGATGAATAGACGAGTAAACCAATGCAACACAGTGAGGACAGATAGATACACAAAAGGTCAATAGTTTAGCGTCCATGTGGTCAGAATAATCATCACCATGTTTCCATTTGGCAATCAGCTGTGTTAAAATACTGGACGCATAGAAGCCTGCAGACAGAAATACAATATACAACAGTATATGCATGTGTGTGTGTGTGTGTGTGTGTGTGTGTGTGTGTGAGTAGCTGAGAGTATGTCTGTTTATGCATGTGGGGCATGTGTGTCTCTACAGTCTGCGTGTTCTTGTGCTGTTGAACGAGCACTACAAGCATCACAAATCCCCTGAATGTCCCAAATGCGACACTTACAGCTCGTCGGTGGCTTTATCTCTGTGTGAGTCGATCAATAGAGCCGATCAATAAGAAAAAGCCCTGCAGTCAGTGCAAGAGGAACAGGAACACATTCTGCTACTCTACTGTAGAGACCGAGCACAACAATGCCGATACCAACAGTCACAATAAGAACTACTGTGACAACGTCAATATTACTCTGGCCAACAAACAGCTAAATCTATAGCAGTAAAACAATGACACTAATAACAGGGAAAGATTCATGTTCAAAAGAGTAGAAACTACGACAGAAAACATCTGCAGCTAATGTCAGAGCAACGTAAAACATCTGCAAATAGAAAAAGAAAACGACGAAGAAACAACAACTGTGGATTTACAACAGCGACACATGATGAATATCAGTAATATCAGCAATAAAAACATTAGAAAAAGAAAACACCTAGCACAGAAGCAAAAGTAATGACACACACTGTAAACAACGAAATTAAATCAGTTCAGCTCAACTGAGTCATGGGAGTCGCTGACCACAGTGCCATTTAAGTCCGCTCACCTGCACAAAATAATCAACACAGAAACCATGTTCGTTTTTTTTCTTAGAGGACTGAAAAACAGGATGTGAGAGAAGTAATCTCTCCTGGCTACACTGTGAACTTGTGAAATTTTGAGCTGAGTGAAAGGGTTTTCTGTGTCTGTCACTTTGAGATTCATAAATAATTTACTTCAGTCATTTTGTGTAATTTTAATCTCCCACTTCCTTTCAGCGGTTTCCTCAAATAGTCACTTTTTTTCCCACATACAGTACAGTATGCCACTACTGGATTTACTCTTACAACTACCATGTTTGTAAGTGCAGAAAATGCTGTGTAATTCTCACACCCATTTATAAACTCTATATTATATATAATATATATATATATTAGGGCTGCCCCCTCTTAATTGATTAGTCGACTAATCGGCTGTTTGGTCTTAGTCGACTAAGATTTCTTTAGCCGATTTGTCGTTGCTTTTTTCATGTTGAAAAGGGATGCACCGATACCGATACCGGATCAGATATCAGGCCGATACTGACTCAAACAGTTTGATCGGGTATTGATGACAATGGGGCCGATCTATTCAATTCAGTTCTATGTTTATATACTATATACAATATATACTGGAATCCCTGTTAATTTCAAATATTTTTACGAAGTTACTGGTGTACAATTTATTATTTTAATAATGAAAAACAATTCACAAAATGTATATTTATGTATTTATTTGTTACAAATGTTTTTACAAAGTTAGGAAAGCAATGTTTAAGTCAAGCCTGATGTTGCCTCATACATAAAATAATGATCCCAGTCACTTCCACACAGCGAGGCATATAGCTTATTAATTAAACACTGGTATCGGATCGGTACTCGGCATCGACCGATACCCAAAGCCCAGGTATCGCTATCGGGACTGAAAAAGTTGGATCGTGCATCTTTAATGCTGAATGACTTATTTCTAAGTAATCTATAAGCACTTCTCTGGTAAACAGAAGATTTAAATAGTGCTTTTGTGTGATTCAGTTTTACAGATTAAATAAACAAATTGATTAGTTGACAAAATCATATATATATATCTATAGATCTAGATAGATAGATAGATAGATAGATCCTCTAGTCCTCTCTGCTTCTCATACTGTAACAATGACACTGTGTCTGTCACCCTTGCAACTTCCCACCTGTCTCAAGAAAGACACACACGTTGCCTGCGAAAACAAATGAGCTACAAACTAAAATAGATGTAGCTGTTCACACTGAAATTGCAAAATGACCTTCAAACTTAAGTAGTAAATGCATTCAAGCATTGTAGTGTCACGACCAACAAACCGTAAACATAAACTGCAAGAGCTAAAGCCGGATGTCAAACCTAATTTGCTGTATGCAATCTCTCTGGCAGATTACGCCACGTTTATTTACTCCTCAGGCTATAAGTAAAGAGGACATACACACACATACATATATATATACACACCTCTGCTGCCTATCAATGAGGTCTCGTCACACACACACGGAGGGGTGCTTGATACTGTTTTCTAATTAAACCAAATCTCTGTGTCACAAACACAGCTGCTTCACCTCCCACCTTAATCTCTCAAGGGAGTGCACACACGGACACACACACACACACACACACACACACACACGCACACACCAGTTGTAGCCACTGACAAAAACACCTTAAAACACACACACACAGTTGTGGTTGTCCATTGGATTACTGACAGCAACACAAATGTGCCCATATAGACACACACACACACACTTGTAACTTCTATCCACTGACTCACTTGTAAACACATACACACTCTTATACACACATGTCTGCGCGGACACACACACGCGCGCAGAAACACCTGTCTGTGGCAACAGTCCATAGAGATAAGAAGGCTGACAGGAGCTGCTGGAGCCAAAGCTGGGAACCATGGGAGCTGTCAGGCTCATTTCCCCGAGACACCTCCAGGCTCTCACACACACACACACACACACACACACACACACACACACACACACACGCACACTCACGCACACACACACACATCATCACAGTTGTGATGATATTGTATTGACTTAAATTCACTCCCTGGAGCTGTACTCTTGCCATGACTGTACTTCACCCTAACCCTCAACCCAGCACTAAACCTGCTGTAGCTTTAATCTTAAACCTGTAACACATGAAACCTAAAGCTCTACCTCAAACTGTAATTCTAGCCTCCGTCTTTAAAATAACTCTTCCTAATAAGGTGTGAGAAACAGCCATCACAACTGACCAGCTGGCCAGGTTTTCTATTCTTGTGTAGAACCCACAATAGAAACAGCAGAGACGGCATACAATCTTGCAGTTTCTAGATAAACACTGCAAAAAGCACACACTCACTCCTGCAGACAAATAAGGTAAAATAAAATGAATGTTGGAACAATGTTAGTCCATTTCGTGTTGAAGCAAACTTACTCTTGATTACATTTATGCACTAAGGCTGTTCATGTCAGAGTTAAATATAATAAACTACCCAATCACAGCTTCAGGACAGGTCTACAAGTGTGATTCATATAGGTTTCAAAACATTATTGTTTTCAGATCCAGATCCCCTCTGCTACAGTTTGTCAGAGCTGTAATGAAGACCATTACTCTCTTTAAACGATGCAAACATGTCCGAATGTCTCAATCTGGAGCTAGACCTATCTCCTTGATTGGTGAAAATGTAAAAGTTAGCTGTCTAATTTAACTACACATTTTCATGTACATCAAATACCTACAGCTGCTTCACAGTAAAATACCTCTGATGACACCATTACCTCATGCAAACTATAAGGGGCACAGTTTCTGCTGGGGATATGCACAGATCGCATTTAATATCTAATAATTTAGCTATTAATACGGTGCATTCATTTGGATACAGTTGACTGGAGGCACTGGACGACAACAATGATTTATATTGGCTACAGGAAATCACTTGTAGATTTAGATTACAAGACAAATCAAGGAGAACCAAACAACATTTAGCTAACGCTAATGATAAAATGGATTTCCACTCTGTTGGTGATCGGGACAGTTGTATTAAATCTCATTTTCATAGATTACATTCTGTTTGACATTAATGTTAAACAGCTTGTTGGCATCCCTAAATGAATGCATCCATCTCCTTCCCTCTGGCTTGAATACACACACAGAGCCTTGTTATGGCATTTATTGAGCGCATTGAGTTGAATTGATTTGGTGCAGTAACGTAGCTTTAAGTCCCCATACCACTTTGAGCCACGTGGACATGTTTTTATGTGCATTGCCTACTTGATTTCACTTAAATATAAAAGAGACTTCCCTACGATCCTGGTGTATGGACTTCCAGCAGAAAACCCCCCAAATATATGATGATTTTTAACCGCTACCTCTTCATCTGCATTGCACAGTACATCACACGCGTATCTCCCAGATGAAAAAGTTGATTCTAGATCAAGTTTCCAATTGCTTAAATTTTTTAAACTACTTTACTTTAACCATTAAATAGAAATTACATGTGTGTGTCCTCCGAGTACTCCGGTTTCCTTAATTTCACAATTTACAATTAACTTTCATGAACTGAAAACTCACTGTGAAAGGGTTCAAATTGTCGTACGGAAAACGGGACAACGCCGTGATAGCGACCTGTCAATCACAAGGTAGCCACGCCCTAAAACATATCCTGCTTTATGGTCTATTTTACTCCAAATGGGACCATAATTTACTAAATGAACATCATGCTGTATTGAAGAAGACTTCAAAATAGCGATTGAGACCATAAACTCATGTTTACAATGTTTACTGAGGTAATAACCCAAGTGAGAAGTAGGGTCATTTTCTCATAGACTTCTATAAAATCAGACTTCTTTTTGCAACCAGAGGAGTCGCCCCCTGCTGGCCATTAGAAATAATGCAGGTTTAAGGCACTCAAGCATTGGCTTCACTTTTCAGACCCGAAGGTTGCCAAAACCATGCTATTTAGACATACTGAAGACTACTGAAGAATTGGTCACAGGTGTGAATGCAAGAGTGAGTGAAGGTAATTCTCTATATGTGTCAACCCTGTGACACTTGTCCAGGGTGTACCCCGTCTCTCGCCTATTGTGAGCTGGGATTGGGTCCAGCCCCTTGCAACCCTACGCTGGATAAGCAGGTATGGAAAACGGATGGATGAATGGTGTGTGACCTCTACAACTATCTCTCTTGATTCTGTTTAAGCTGCAGATTAATCTCAAGAGCAGTGAAGAAGCAAGTGGAGCCAGGTTAAGAAGGTCTGAAAGCGGTGTTCTCCACTCTATATTTGCATTTGAGGTTATCTCTCAGTGACTCAGTGATAACCTCAACGCTATTGAATCCAGGAGAGACTCCTGGATAATTTGATGATACCAGGTGTGTGGTTACAATTCAGAATGTTTCCTCTTTGCAATCAGGAAGAAAACACTTCATCAGTTGTTGAATTCACCTAAGACCCAAACCCAGAATCCCAAAGATAATTGGTTAAAACTGCTGAATATATTATCAAAGCTCTACAAAGCTTATTCTCTGTCATAAACCTGGCATTGATGGTGTTGGGACCACAATTTTGTGTGCACTTGGGAGCCAACAGTTGACTTCTCTCTTCTTTCACACTCTTGACCTTTGAATTTTTATTTTACAGAATTTCTTTTACACAGTTGCTCATCTTTCGTACTGATGACTCAGCTGGAAGAGCTTCACGACATCCAAGCTTTGCCAGTCGCCTCATAATATTAATGCAAAAAGAAAATGAATGCAACCAAAAAAATATTCTTTCAGCTCAGTATTTAAAAAATAATGACGTGCTTAATTTGCACTTCAACAGGAGGACAAGAGTTTTTGCCACAGCTCCTCAATTTAAATTATTTTCTATATGTTTATTTGAATGTAAAATGAATATAGTATATACTATAGTATAATGTCTACTACTGGCCCCCAAAGTAAACATATATATGAGGAGTTTGAGAATATACAGTATGTTGTACTTTTAGCTGAATACTCTACATACAATTCTGGACTCAGAGACAGGGAATTGAAATGCAGATAAATCAGTAAATTGAACGCTTAAGACACATTTTTTGTTGAAGCACTCAAACTCTGTAGATACACAAAGACACATAAACACATGCAACTCAATGGTTTCTCTCTGCTTTCTCTTTGCTTTCACTTTATCTCCCTCTTCCCTCTCTGTCTCTCTCTCTCTCTGAATATTTTAGTATTGATGAGCCCATTACTGATGATAACACAGTGCAACGTCAGCATCCTTTCCTCTCTCTTTCTCTCTCACACACACACACACACACACACACACACACACTCACTCATCAGGAATCAGGTTACAACTCTGCTGCTGCTGTGTACTTTTGTGCATTTCTGTGTGCATCTACAGTGTGTGTGTGTGTGTGTGTGTGTGTGTGTGTGTGTGTGTGTTCAGCAGGAGGCTGGGGGATCTGACTTCCTGGCGTCAATCCAGTAAATTGCAATATTTTTCAAGCTGAAGACCATTCACATGCGCACCCGCTGACACACAAATACACACACCCAAACACAGATTACAAGGACGATGCCTGTTGGCTGCTAACGTGATGCAAGATGATAAACAAAGTGCATTGAATATGAACGTGTTCTCCTCAAAAGGTTGTTTAAAACACTAACACATAGAGCAACATGAAGACAGAGCATCAAACATTACAAACCAAGAGTGAATGGAGCTTAGAAATGGATGTGATTCCTGAAACTGTAGAGCTTGGTCAATATTTCTGATGAATTACTGGCTCTCGAAGCTACAATCCAAGGATCCAAGAAAACCATCACGATGACGCAAACACAAAGAGGCTGCACTAGCTTGGTTTTATTTAATCACAATGCTCAACCACAGGACGGGATATATCATATCCCAAAGGGTACAAGCATGACATCACACTACCTTAAAGGGTAACTTCGGTATTTTTCAACCTGGACCCTATTTTCCCATGTGTTTGTGTCTAACTGACTAATAGAAACAATTTCTGCTCGCGGGTTGCAATATGGTGCTATCGGTGCAAGCTGGCACCGTCATTTACATCCACTAAAAGTGCTTGTATTTGCCATGACAGGCTCTGATTGTTATTAAAAGTGTCAGACGTTATGGAAAGAGTCTCGCTCAAGGAGAAGTATCATTCTGAAATCTGGCGAGGTGACGTGTTGCGGAAGACAACGGTGGAATAGTGGAATACATCCATGGTGGAAAGGAGAGTGCCAGCCGGGCAGAGTTTGTTGTGTTGGAGTACAGAAAGCGTAGCTTAGTGTTATCTAAAAGATGTCCAATGTCATGGCTGAATACAGTGGAAACCGCTTATAGTGTACAAGTCTGTCCGGGTCAAATTGATCACTATAAGCGGATGATTATTATAACTGAATCTTTGTTGCTGTGCATCATTTCTCATGCAGATTACCATCTTAACTGACATTTGTATATTTATTACATGAATAAAAAGTAATGAAACGGACCGCCTCACTATTTACTGGCTCGCTGCTAATCCTTCTACCTTTTCCCTCACCAAGGGTGAGGCATTTCTGTTTTTGGCCGGCTCTGCAGCGCAAGCATGCATGCAGTCCACTTGACAAGGGTGCTTTTCCCGTACACATTCGTTTTTCATTCAGAGATGCTGCACAATTGCCCTCACAGCTTGTTTCGCAGCTGCTAGTTACAGCGTTCTCCCTCTGTACTGGACCAATTTCAGAAATTGTTGTCCCCATTAATCACTTAGACACAAAAACATGGGAAAACAGTTACCATTTAACTGATCACCAATACTAAGTCTCCAAGCCAAAGTGACTCCAGCTTGAGGGGAGCAGCTCCTGAAACTAATTGTATGTCAGAGATCACTGACGTCCACCTGGCAGATTCATTATCCCTCCACAACTCTGGTCATTTTCTCCTAGACTGGCCAACAAATGCCCATCGTAAGAAGCTTAGTCTTTTCGAACAAGCGCTAGTGAGATGAATAAAAGCCATTATCCTTCAGTGATTTCCCTTATTGAATTTAAACCAGTAATGAAGGGGGAGCACAGTAGATGAGGATTTTTCGACTTTGAGCCCAAAAGGGGTTGAAACTTGATACGAGGAAGATGTCTCTAATATTTTGTGCAATCAGCGTATAATGGCATCATGATGTTATTATCCGCAAATGATGCTATTCAGCTGCGAGAGAGAGGGAGGGAACTTATGGCATTAAAAAAACACACAGTATTGGCATCAAGGCATGTCCTGAGGGAAGCTCTCACCATACAGTATATACAGTAGGTGCGTGGCGTGCTGTTTGATCAGTCATGCGTTTTGATCACAACTACTTGCCTCCGAAGCAGCAGCAGATGCGTCACTTAATTTCTCGAGTATGCGTTGTGTGTTTACATAGCAAACTTTCATTTCAAATAGGAGAAACCTGTTTCAATATCAGGAAGGGCTCTACTTTATTAGCTAACATTTAGCTGAACGCCGAGTGTGGCTCTGACATTAAAAGACAGGTGCCGCTGAGAGAAGTTAAGACAAACACAGACAGACTGAACAACACCGCAACTAATGGCTGTAACAATTACCACAGAGTTTAATGAACACCTCTCTTGACACATAGTATGAGCTTCACAAAGATAGGATGCAACGCCAGGGTGCTTTATTGCATTAATAACAATCATGTCAGCCTCCTTTGATCCACCGCACATATTTCCTGTGCGGTGGAAACCACTTATCTCCAAAATGTCAACTTTTTTTGGACAAGGAAAACAGTCTCGGGGTCAAGAATGAACATTCATGCTGAAAAACAGCCTGGTTTTAAGCTCTGTGATGATGCATTTATGGGGTTTCAAAGGAGAAAACTACACATAAGGGCTGTTTATTCTCAAGCTTATCTATAAAGCATATAAAGATAGCTGTATTAATGGTTAATAAATCATAGATGAGTTATAATCCATTAATGAGAACACATTTTGGGTTACCAGTGTTAAAAATCTCTTTGGCTGATGTCTATCTTTATTTTAAAATAAAAAACTAAATATTCCACAAGGTAAGTATAATCCATCAAAGACAAATTTCCACAACCTGGCAACCCAAAAGTTTTCATAATTGATCTATAAAGCATTAATAAATTCTTTATTAACCATTAATAAAGCTATTAGTAACAGCTTATAACCCCTTTTATAAAGGGTGCCATAATGAGAAAGTGGCTGGATTGTGAGGCTACAGATCAGGCCAAACAGTAAGGTGGTTTGGTCAAAGTCAGCGCTTAAAAAACATTTGAACATAACGATTGAAAGAATGAAATTATGAGAGCTATCGCAGCGAATACATCTGTCCCAATAGGGATAATAGAAGAAGAGTAGCCTATTGGAGTATTGTTACTACTTGGAAGATCCAAATGCACGATACGGTCAATAAACTCTCTGTAGAGCAGACTATGAGAACATTTTAATGATATTACAGTTGGGGATGTAACGATACTGGATCGGATATCGGGCCGATACTGACTCAAATAGCTAGATCAAGTATCGGTGACAATGGGGCCGATCGGTTCAATTCGATTCTATGTTTACATACATTATATACTGGCATTTTAATTCCTGTTTAAGTTTTGACCAATTTGTTGTAGCATTAAAAAGGTTTACACTTGAACTGAAATAAATGTATATCTATGTATTTATTGGTCACATTTTTGTTTTACAAAGTTAGGTAAACAATGTTTAAGTCAAGCCTGATGTTGTTTTACAGATAAAAGAATGATCCCAACTAACTCCTCACAGTGAGGCATACAGCTTATTTATTAAAGACTGGTATCGGTACTCGGTACTCGGTATTGCGCGATACCCAAAGCTCAGGTATTGCTATCAAGACTGGTGCATCCCTACCTTGGAAGATACAAAGGCATGATAAGGTCAATAAACTCCCTGTAGAGCAGACTAGACACACTATGAGAACATTATAGTGATATTACAGTGTGATGGAGGTGAGCTACATACTGGTTTATAGTAGGCTATTACACTGACAGCCACCTGCACAGTTCACCTGGGGTCTTCATTACCACTGTCAGAGGGTGATAATGACACCCAGCAGGTCACACTCTCACACTATACCAGCCTATAATACTTCACCACCAGGCTGCATCTGGCTCAATAGGCGCCATGTGTCTCGTTCAGTTTGCATACTGCATGTAAAAAGTGACAAGAAGCTTCAAGGCACAAACACAACACACAGCAGCCTATAATATGCATTAGTTATTATAGAGAGACACACTTACATGTCGGAGGACGGCGGCTGGCTACGGCAGAGGAGCGCGTGTCCGCACGCTTGTCCCATCGCGCATCCTGCCTCGCGCTTTAACCCAAAACAGCTGCAGTCAGGAGGAGAGGAGGAAGAGGAGGAGGAGGAAGAGGAGGATAGACGATGGATGGATGAATAGATAGATGGTTGGTTGGGTGTGTGTGTGTGTGCTCCTCTCCGCTTTCTCTCTCCTCTCTGTAGCCTCCTCCGTCTCCTGGTCTGCCGTCTCCTCTCGAGCTCTGGCAGCGCGCAGGGATTGGTCCGGACCCGGTAACTGATACTCGAGCTGTGTGTGAGAGAGAGAGAGAGAGAGAGAGAGAGAGAGCTCAGCCGATACTTTGACGCTCAGCGCCACATGGACACATCAACAAGCGAAGACGCGCGTCAGTCAAACACCTGCAGCTCCTCCATGCGCGTCTTCCTCAGGTCATGCCTGCTTTTCCCACGAGCACCAATTCATCCGTGAAAAATTAAAGTCGTGTTGTGAAAATTCAACTTTCACGGTTGTATCTTCACACCCCCGCTGCGCATTTTCACACACCACGCACTATTCTTCTTCTTCCTCTTCTTCTTCTTCTTCTTCTTCTTCTATATCTTCTTCTTCTTCTGCATTTTCACACAACTCCCACCACGCACACTTCTAACAGCCATATTAAGACAATAACAAAGACAGCCTTCTATCACCTGAAGAATAATAGCAAGAATTAGAGGACTGATGTCTCAGCAGGATTTGGAAAAACTAGTCCATGCATTTATCTTCAGCCGACTTGATTACTGTAACGGCGTCTTTACTGGTCTTCCTCAAAAATGGATCAGACAGCTGCAGCTGATTCAGAACCTGCTGCTGCTAGAGTCCTCACTAAGACCAAGAAAGTGGATCATATCAGTCCAGTTCTGAGGTCTCTACACTTACTCCCTGTCTCTCAGAGAGTTGATTTCAAAATACTCCTGCTGGTTTACAAAGCACTAAATGGTTTAGGGCCAAAATACATTTCAGATCTTCTGCTATGTTATGAACCATCCAGACCTCTCAGGTCATCTGGATCAGGTCTGCTTAGTGTCCCCCGAGTCACAACTAAACATGCAGAAGAAGCAGCGTTCAGTTTTTATGCACCAAATATTTGGAACAAGCTCCCAGAAACCTGCAGGACCAACTCCAACTCTGAGCTCTTTTAAATCAAAGCTTAAAACTTTCCTGTTTGCTGCTACTGCCTTTTATTAAACCAGATAATGATCTTATACTGCACTAGAGCTTTTACTCTTGTGTGTTATACTCTATTTTAGCTTCTATCCTAGCTTTTATTTTTAGCTCATTATGTTTTTATAACTGTTTTAATTAGTCTTAATGTTCTTTTGCACTTTGTCGCAATGTTCTTGAATGTTTATGTAAAGCACTTTGAATTGCCCTGTCGCTGAAATGTGCTATACAAATAAAGCTGCCTTGCCTTGCCCTGCCTTCTTCTTCTTCTTCTTCTTCTTCTTCTTCTTCTTGCTTCATGTATAGTCTGCTACTGCAGATATCTGGGACAGGACTTGAACTTGTTTCCCAAACAGAGGAAGAGCTTATCGGCTCGTGCTGGCAGGGTTTCACTAATAAAATCACATGTTGCACTCGATTCCAGTGAGTCTACCCACGGGACACACAGGTCTCAAGGTCCAACACAGATCGTCTGCCTTATATGGCCCTCCAGTACTAACACACACACAAGGGGAGCAGCAGGGATTCACTACTAGTGAAACAGGAGCCTTTTAAATGTTTGTTGACATTCAAGGCCTTTAAATACCCCCAAGTGGCTTCAGATGTCAAGTGTTTTACATTCTGAAGACCCGGTAAGGATTTTTTTTAAAGACAAATGAGTATTTTATGTAAAGAAAGCATCTGAAAATATTAAACTCCTATAGCCCAAGCACGGATAAAGAATGCAAAGCCCCCTATATATATTTATAGACACATATATAGATAGAAATCATCCTTTTTAATTTGCAGCTCAAATTAGCTCATATAGAATTAGGCTACCATTTTCCACGGTCAGTGAATACAGTCTATTCTGCTGAGCAGCGTTATATTTGACCTCTTTCCAAGTGGTGTTTAACATATAAACACATGGCTTTCCAAATTAAAATGGACAACCGTATTCTTATCTTCAATGGATTTACTCAGCTTACAAGGCTTAAACGGGATATAAGCTAAACACAAACTGTTTAAATTGTTAGCTTAACGTACTGTAATGGATAAACGGTTGAAATAGTTAGCTAAAAGTATGGATGGAATAAAAAGTAGGCCAAATGGATAAATTGTGGGGCTGCTAAACTGGTACCTTACCTGCCACTGGGTCTGTGTTATCCGCTTCGGTGTTGGGCTGGGCCTCCGTGGAGAGACCAAGACCAACCCCCCATTGATCCCAATTTTCGTAGTGGCCAAACGGCGGTACTACAACTTCCGTGTCCGTCATGGGATGCCATTGGGCCCAAAAAGACTTTTCCCATAGACTAAAATTGGGAAAAGAGACGTCTGTGACTCAGATGATAATTCTTTTTGAGATGAATCAACTCCCCAGTGGGAAAACTTAAATAGTCTTTATCTAAATCAGAGTTTATTCCCTTCCTCCGTTCATGTGAATGAGATCCAGACCGCGACGACAGCGCAAACCGTGACGACGGTGTGACGTTGGGACTCCGTGGACGAGTTATGTGATCGATCGGACGCTTCTGCGCATGTCCCATGGGCCTAATGGATGCGGAAGATTGCCGGAAGAATCGGGTATTTTTCCAGACGGAAGTCGAGCCATTTTGGCTTCATGCGCTACTGAGCAACTTTCATAGGAATGACTGGGGCCCTGGCTCCAACGCTGTATCCAGTTCTCTTAATACATCCATGGGAGAGACGGGGGTGCGGCAGTTGAGCTAGTAGTGGCTGCTGGGTTAGCCTACTGCCCTCTTCGCTGTCAATGTTAGCATCGTCCGTTAGTAGTGGCAGCTGGTTTACTGCAATGTTAGCATCGTCCCCGTCAGGCTCTTTGCTAGCTAACTTTTGAAAAAAGTTGAGATAGTCGGTACGTTATGTTTTTCCGAAGTACAATGTCTCTGCTATTCTTTTGTTTTTTTAGCCTTTCCCTTTGCTGCTCCACCGTTTTTATCCGTTTCTTAGCAAGCAGCTAGCATGACTTCTGAAGTGAGTGTAGTCAAACTTTCAAATCCTTGCCACTGCACTATACGTCAGACCGGCACATACGGGTACTTGGCAAGAAGTCAAGGCCGCACTCCCCTTTGGGGGAAAGAGAACCGAAGATCCCATAGACTTCAATGCAATTTGACATATGTTTGGATTGTCATTTTGACACGTTTGCATGCATTCATCTCTTGATATACAAGCGTTTGTTTTATACACATGTCTAATAATTATTTTATGACCTTGCCTGAACCTGAGCGTGTTTGACCTTTTCATTGCCATTCTGTTGCTAGGGCAACAGCTTGGTCCAAGTTTACTTCCCGACCGCTACTGCATTAACAACCATTGGAACAGAAAATACAAAGGGGCCCATTTACAATGTTTGGTTGTCAAGTTATGGTCCAGCTACACAGGTGTTCTCAATTATTTCAGCCTGATTAAACCTCTACTCGTGTGTGAGAGCATGTGCAGACTGTGATTGATTGACAGCTCTGTCACTCTCCTGACACAGATATGTTGTTTCTGTTCATTATCATCATCATTATTATTAGTTAGTGTGTTTGGGGACCTCAGGATATTTATACCACCCAGCAGAGCACTAATCAGCCAATCAGCCATAACTGCAAACACCTGTGTGAATGTGCAGGGCCTCTATATAATTTGGATTTATGTTGTTAATCCATGTCGTTCTGTAAGACATTATTAATACCTTTTTTGTGCTTTGAGTTTTGGTGGTGGGACGTTTGGATTATAAATTGCCCCTTCATATTTTCCTTTTACCTTTTGACAGAGAGTAATAAGTCTCTCTGTGGCTGTGTCCTCTATACTGCTACAGTTTTGCTATTTCACTAGACAAGATTGAAAATTGTCTTTAAAATAAGAAAAGAAAAAAATCTTTAACTTCAATCAAGTTGTGCAAACCTGACGGCTGATTGGCCTGCCCCTGAAAAAATAGACAATTTCAAGTCAAACATTACTTTGCGTCATTGCAAGAAAAACACAACTCTGAATGTGTCCATCCCATTAAGTGTCTCAGTGAGATATATCAGGGAGCCGATGTGCACAACACCAAGACCCTTGAATTGGCACTCCTAAATTAAATGCATACATTATTAATGTTCAATTACACCTGTGCTGACATGTCAAAATGCCTGCCGTGTAAAAGTCCTATCTACAACACACTGCACAGCAGCTTACAGTGAAGTACAGCAGATCACTTAACAACAACAATATCTCTGACAGGCTATTACAGAAAAGTCAGAGGTCTCCTGGACTCAGGGGTACAGCTAGCAAATAATATATATCATGCTAGATGGACGGATGGCTATGGACCTTACTGGTGGTTGGTCACTGTGGTGGATTACTTATATCTTAAGTTTCAAGATCACGTTGTTATAGTGTGCTGATATGAAGGGAAGATTTACGAATGGATATCAGTCAGTGGGTTAATTGTTAGAGGTAAAACTATGCAATAGTTAACAAAAAGTAAAAATGAAAGGTAGAGTGTGTTTCCCAGACTGTGGTGGTAACATAGTTAACCTAATTCAGAGGCCATCCTTACCATAATTACACTTCTTTAGAAGCAACGGAAGTCAGACGGTGGCTGGTGGTGCCACGGTTTTGCACTCTGCAGCTCCCGCTACTGCAGTTTCACAAGCGTGTTGGAGAACTACAGTGGCCTTCAGGTAACGTAAAATGTGAAACGCTCTCTAGAGACAGTGTTTGTCCGTTCTGGGCTACTGTAGAAACATGGCGGAGCAACATGGCGAGCTCTGTGAAGAGAACCTGCTCCCTATGTAGATATGAAGGGCTCATTCTAAGATAACGAAAACACAATTCTTAGTTTCAGTTGATTATACACTAATGAAAACATAGTTATGAATATTATATTCCATTTCTGCTACAAGATCCCCAGACATGTTACACACTGTTGCTTTGAAGTCAAAAATGTAATTCAACAATGGTTTTCCTATTTTTTACAATCCCATTAGTCATCTTGTGACCCCTCAAATTCATCTTGTGACCCATTTTAGGGGTCCTAACCCCCATGTTGGGAACCACCACTCAGTATGATGATCTCCACATCACTGTCTAAACAAATTAAACCTGATTTAAACCAGACTATCTCACTGTATTACAGAAAGACCAGAAGGAGTCCAAAATCAGATCTGTTATGCCTTTGTAAATTTATCCCGGCATCTCTGTTCATCCCCATAGCTCTTATCTAGATCTGTATCTAGATACAGCTGTTGATCTAGATTGTGTTCAAACATCAGTCAAACTTCATGTAAAAAAAAGCATTTTAAAAAGAGGTCAATTTAAGACCCAAGATGATGTCTTCTTCTTTCTGTTGTCAGGTAGGGAGCCACAAACCGGAGGCATGTGGCACTTCATTTTATGAGGCACTAATTTAGAAAATAGAGAGGGGACATGCAATGTGTCTGAGAAGGTGCCCTGAGCATCTTAGGGCACCAAGCAGGAGGAGCTGTCAATTACAAGAGAGGACAAACCAGAGAGAGAGAGAGTGTGACAGGGAGAGGTGGGAGAGGAAGAAAAAGTGAGGGTGAAGGAGAAGAGTCAGGAGAGCTGCAGCAGCATGAGGAAGTCTGTGAACCTTATTATTGCCATGTCACGTTTTAGCATGTGTGTATGGGTGTGCATGGATGTGTGCCCACATGTCACATCTGGTGTGTTGGCATACAGATCTATGGTGCTCAGCTGTGCCTCAACATGTATTTGTGTGTGTGTTTGTCCAGCAGAACTTGTGTGCCTGAGGCCCCCAGATTCAGATCAGTCAGTGTAGGCACTAACAGATCCTCCGCTGGGACTCGGGTCAAAGAAATGTCTGCAATGGACTCTCAACACCAGCTGGAGAAAGTATTTTTACCAGTGATTTTTCAAAACATTTGTACTCGTCTAGCATCAATAAATTAACGGCAGCAGCTGTTTGAATTTTTTGGATTGATTGAACTGAAAGGGATATGACCCCAACTTTATTGTAAGGAGCCTAATCCTAGAGCTTACATTTTCGCCAGACGTAATAACAGATTGAGGTTTTTCTATGCATGTATGAACAAGACTAATAGTTTAAAGTAGGGCTGCAATTAATGATTATTTTCATTGTTGATTAATCTATAAATTATTTTCTTGATTAATCGATTAGTTGTTTGGTCTAAAGTGTCAGAAAATGGTGAAAAATGTCAATCAGTGTTTCCCAAAGCCGAAGATGACGTCCTCAAATGTCTTGTTTCTTCCACAACTCAAAGATATTCAGTTTAGAGGAGAAAAGAAACCAGAAAACATTCAGATTTATGAAGCTGGAATCAGAGAACTTAGCATTATGCAATTATAATTGCATTGTAATGCAAGTTATATTAGAAATAACTTGCATTATTTCTAATATCCAGCAGGGGGCAACTCCTCTGGTTGCAAAAAGAAGTCTGATTGTATAGAAGTTTATGAGAAAATGAGCCTACTTCTCACTTGATTTATTACCTCAGTAATAATTATATGGTCTCAATCGCTAGTTTGAAGTCTTCTTCAATACAGCATGATGTTCATTTAGTAAATTATGGTCCCATTTAGAGTCAAACAGACCGTAAAGCAGGGTATTCTTTAGGGCGTTGCTACTTTGTGATTAACAGGTCGCTATCACGACGTTGTCTGATCTGGGTGTTGTCCATGTTTTCGTCTTAGAACTTTAACCCTTTGTGTTTTTAGTTCATGAAATTGTAACCGTTTCGTCTCTTATTCAGCGTTCGGTTGTACTTAGATCCGCCCTCTCGTGTCACTTCTGGTTGCAAAAATGCCAAACTCGAGGCTTCAAAACAGCAGTCCACAAACCAATTGGTGACGTCACGTTGACTACGTCCACTTCTTATATGGCTAGCACTAAACACAAAGCACAGCTGAGGCTGATGGGAATGTCATTAGGTTTGCAGGTTCATACTGTAAAGTATTTTGACCTGATGATGGCACTAGAGGAAAGGTTGAGTGGATCATCAAGTTTATTAAGATTCATCCACCGACCATGAATGTCTGTGGAACATTTTATGGCAATCCATCCAATAGATGTTGAGATATATCAGTCTGGACCAACCAACAAACCAACGTTGACGTCCATAGAGCCACGCCGAGCCACGCTTCACTAAAAATATTGTTGTTTATATTGTCATTTCTTCAAAGGGACCTTTAATTTGCTGTTTAATCTCTTCATTAATTTTGCTATTTTTCAGTTGAACCTCTAGCTTAACATGTATCTGAAGCTGGAAATTTTACCTCTACAACAGTAATCAGTCTAGTAAAACTTTTCTTCTCAATAAACAAGGCCAATAAGCATTTATTGCTGCAATAATCTCACAATAATCCTAAAGAATTTGTGAGATCAAAATTTGGTAGATCTTTCAGACAATGCCCTGTGGACAGTGGGACATCACATTCATACTGTTAGTACTAAAAATAAAAACCATTAAAGGCTTTCCAGTACAGAGAGGGACAGTAAGAGGCAGCAGCTGTAATGTGACAGCCGTGTCTGACCAGTGCTCTGCAATAAAGTGCAATGAAGCTGATTTTTATGAGAGGCGAAGTTCCTGTTGTTCCAGTCGCTACTCAAACACACTGCTGCTGTAAATACGATGAGACCGATGAGCGACGCAGCCTGACACAGCTATGCTCATAATATGTGATTGAAACTGAAGCGACTCATTAATGTGAACCCTGAGCAGTTATTCCCTCATTAAAAACTGATTTGTTTGTTACATAAGTGTAAAATTAGAAACATTTAAGCCCCCTGAGCCCGATCAAATCAAATATGTTGAAAGTGCAAAGCAGTGAAATATATTATGTTTTAATCTGGCAATAAAAAGCCAGACAGATATGTTTCAGTTTATGGCTCAGTGGGATCAATATGACTACCAGACTCGTCTTGGGTGTCCCCTGACAAGGTCTAATCAAGGTCTGTGGATCAGATAAGAAGAGAAGAGCAAGACAACACAACTCCCCTGACACCAATATAAAAGTTTAGTGACCGTGAAACTAAAATGCTCTTGTTGTGACTTAACAACGCTGTGCAGCGAAAAGAAACCGTGTCACACTTCACTTGATTGAGTTCCCCAGAGTGTTGCTCCCGTATCAGCTCCTTGAGTTGATTACATCAGAACCTGATTAGACCTTCTGCCCTCAACCTGGAGTGTTTACTGACATTTACAGGCGGCCAGATCTACCAGTCGTTAGTACTTCCTGGAATTTGAAAGTGCCGACTGAACAGAAGCTTAATTATTTATGATCCTTTCTGTGCCCGTGGCCTGGTTGGTAAATAGCTCTCTGGTGAGCCACAATATCAGTGATAATGCCATCTTCCAACAGGCGGGGATACATAGAAAGTGTTGCGACATCGCTGTGAGCTATGGTGCCTGAAGCAGACATATGGAGTGACAATATGGTTGTATTTTGGGGTATAAGGACAAAAAAGGGTAGGGGTAATTAAAGAGTCTTGAAAGCTGTTGGTGAAATGCAGCCGGTGTATCTCCTGTCCTACCTGTCCTTCACATGGAAGAGATTTAACTGCTGTCTCAGTTGGAGCGGGATCAAATCACGCACTGTGGGCCGGACTGGGCGAGGCTGGCTAAGCCGTGGATGTTTGTTTTTTTATTCTGTGTGTTTATTGCTTGGATCACTCTGCCTTGCTCGACTCTGTCCACTTCCTTTTCTCAACATATACAAACAGACATCTCCCTCCTGATCTCCTAGCCAGTGCGTGATTTTGGCATGAAAACAATTTAAACAGCACAGTCCCGCTCCTTCCCTTTCACTTCAGCTCTCACTTGTTCTGCTCAAATGGTTTAAAATCTAATAACAAACAGCAGCATTTTCAGTTTAGAGGTGTCCTGAATGAACTGATTTTGGCTGGGCAGCTTAAACAACACAACGTTGACATATTATCATGTTATAAATTGATACGGTGAACATGTTAGCAAACAGTAACACATCCAGCAGATAAGGAGCTACATTAACATATATTTTGGATTTTTTTTTTTGGCCACCCAATGAATTGAAGTCTATTATGACATGGCTTTGTTGAATACTCGGTTCTGATTGGCCAATCACGGCGTTCTATGGTCTGTTATTTCTTTATAGCAGAGCGTTGCTATGTATAACAGATCAATGGGCGCCCTGTTGGGATTTATTTTACAACAATGACTGGCTCGCTGTACTTTATCTCTACATATTAACTCTCCTTTTAGCTCTGTATTTGGTCTCCACCAACTCCTGATGGAAATATCTGGCTCTTTAGCTGCTAAATGCTCAACTATGTTCTCTAGCTCTGTGTTTCACAATCTTTTTTCTGGGGGCCCACTTTTTAAAAATGATAAATAATTGCGACCCAGTTCACAACAGGCCTGATATCTATGAATCGCGAAAAGAGCAAATTTGTGCATTAAAAGAACGGACCATTTTTACTGACATTTCTGCATCACCTTACATCATCTTGAATAGGTAATCAGCCCTTTTGGAGAGATATACGTTTGAGAAATCACAACTTTGTTATATGCATGTTATTTAAAACATATACATGTTAAACTCTTTATAAATGAGACGGAGTTAACAGGCTCTCGTTTTTCTCCTCTCATCAGTAAAACAAACGGGGTGTACACTAGCCTTTCATATTAGATTCAATGTTATAAATAGGCTACAATTATCAGAACAAAAGAAAAAATTCAGGCTCCCTCATGTGGCTCAAAGGTGAACTGCAGATATAAATGTTTAATTAAAGACTATGGAAGAAATACTGCAAATTTATTTGGCATCCCTATTAAAATCTATTTTATTTCTTTGGTCCCGACCCAGTCTTTGGGAATGACTGCTCTAGCTAGTCGCTGACTTTCTGTAAGCATGGGTTTATCATAGCTTTTTCACTGACAACAGCTGCCTGCTGCATCTGGAAACAACGCTGATGAGGGCTGAACCAAAACAGTAAAGTTGCAGGCAGTTAAACCAAAATAATAAGCTGAAAGACACTAAAATGCTCAGTAGAGCTGAAGGGAGTCTGATGATAATTTTCTGTGGGTTCATGTGATCCATTGTTGACATAAAAATCTTGATAATAACAGCTGTTTGCCTTTGTCAACTCTCATATGAGTCCATTTATGAACAGCCCATAGTATAAGAAGTGGACGTAGCCACTGTGATGGCACCCATTGGTTTGTGGACCACCGTTTTGAAGCCTAAAGTTCGACATTTTGGCTTTTGGCCGTCGTCATCTTGTTTTTGCAACCAGATGTGACACAGGGTGGATCTAAGTACAACGGAACAATGAATAAGATATTTTTAGGCGACCAAAATAGCTTTCATGAACGGTAAACACACTGTGAAAGGGTTAAAGTTGTAAGACGAAAACAGGGAGGACTGCCAGACCGGACAACGCCGTGGTAGCGACCTGTCAATCACAATAGCCACACCCTAAAGCATACCCTGCTTTATGATCTATTTGACTCTAAATGGGACCATAATTTACTAAATGAACATCATACTGTATTGAAGAAGACTTGAAACTAGTGATTGAGACCATAAACTCATGTTTACAATGTTTACTGAGGTAATAAATCAAGAGAGAAGTAGGCTCATTTTCTCATAGACTTCCATACAATCTGACTTCTTTTTGCAACCAGAGGAGTCGCCCCCTGCTGGATATTAGAAAGAATGCAAGTTTAAGGTACCTCAGCATTGGCTTCACTTTTCAGGTCCCGTAGTCGTCCACTGAAACAGCCACATGAATCGTTTCGGAAGGCACTGACAAACCACCTGACTTAACCTTTAGGTGTGAGGAATCGTTGGAAATAAATCAACTGCTAGCAAAGAAAATTAGCTCCAGTTGAGCTGACATGCTTTCCAGACATTTCTCACTCCTCCTATCTATCCTTCCTCATCTTAATCCCTTCCTTCCTTTCTCTGTCTGTGCTCCCCTCCCTCTATCCCTGCTGTGCTGGCTTTAATACCTTCCTGTAGCCCAAAATCCCTCTCCTTCCTCCTTCACTTCCTTCCCCTGTCCTCTTCCTTCCTCCATTCTTCCATCCTGCCATTCCCACCACTCATAAGCCTCACAGCATTAACTGGAGACCCTATGGGCACTGCCATCTTCACTTGATCTTTTGCGGTTTTACCGCAGTGTGTTGTAGTCCAGTGTTATCTTCAGCCCAGGGCTGAGCTTTCCCAAAACTAATTAAACCCATTCTCAAAGTGTTCATCCTTCACATTTGGATTGCCTTGCTCCAGTTCAAGGCCGGTTAGCTCGGGGGCTAAAAACACAGTTGGTCCGCTTGAACATGCCTTTGTAAAGTAGTCCAGATAGCTGGCCTACACTGGTTCTACATTGCATTATGGTTCAAGTTAATTTCATCAGCCTCCATGATGAACAGAGGTGTAACATCCTGTTTTTTTAAGAATGGGTTGTCTTTTGAAATACACGTTTGCAGTCAGCCACATAATATATGCACATGTTGTTTACTGTATGTAGTGCATGTGCAAATTCCACTATGATCTTTAGCTGGGCTGACATTACTCTGCCCCCTCTAACTACACTGGAGAACATCGAGTTAATTACATTATATCAGCAGACACAGAAGAAGAAAACACACTAAGGAAAGTAAGTGATGCTCGGCGCAACATTATACAACTCCTTTCTGTGAGCTGCTTTCTGTGCGCATATTTTAATAATTTCACTTTTGATGCATAACTTATCAGGGCACCAGAAAGGGCTTAAAAAGCACGATTGCAAATTAAGCCTCAGACTAAACTAAACTGTGCTAATTTAAAGCTCAAAGCGGGTCACAGGGACGACAGAGTGTCTGCTTTATGTAGAAATGAGTTGCATGTTTTAAGTTTTCAACTCTCACTGAATCTAAAGTGTTCTATGCTACAGTTTTTCTACCTCTACATGATTATAGTCATTGTCATATATGTTTGGATGAGAGGATTAGAGTCACTGAAGCTCCTACCTGGTCAGGATCATCAGTCACTGGATTAAAAAGTCCCTAAAATGTAAACTGTTGGCTGACTGGTTTGTGTTGCAGCAGGAGTCCTTAAGGCAACATAAAACGATGCAATGTCACACAGCACTTCATTTGAAATGGAAACTTTTCTGAAGCTACAGTAAGTTGCGGAAAAATCTGCAACATAATTCAACAAAAACCTACAGTGTTTGAGTTTTATGTCAGCACAAAGCCAGCTGACCTCAGTCCGTCATGTGCTGAGCCCGACGCTGCCGCATCATTTTCGCAGCAGCACATCTCCTTCTCTTCGCTTGTGTCACATGAATAGCTTCGACATTTTTTGGACCACATATTGTGCTGAGCTTTAACATATTATCTGTGAAATCTTTTGAACCCTGCAGGGGTTAGCCCAGCTTTCACCGTGAACACACAGTCTAGCTTTTGAGTTTATTTAATTGACCCTCTCTCGGAGTCCTCGACGGACTGAGCCCCCGAGAGTCATTCAAGAGCCCGGGATGGTTTTACAAATGCCTGGAAGACAGGCAAAAAATGGGACATGATAAATCACTCTATTCTCCTGGCCTACAAAAAAAGAGACAATGCTTTTCTCATGACTTTGCCAGTGGTGTGCGTTTGTGTGTAGTAAGAGGGAGAGAGTATGAACTGAATCAGCTGGGAGTTCTGGTCACTCTCGCCTGTCGTAATATCCTCTCTCTGACTGCTGCATGCCCTCAGATTGTCAGTCCCTCTGAGTTTGTTGTGTGTGTGTGTGTGTTAATATCTGACTGTGTGTGTGTGTCACGGGGTGCCAGATGGCTGCTGGCTGACTTAGCAGCATGAATTAAAGAAAATCATATGAGACAGTTGTGCTTATCTATCCATTAATAGACTTCAGAAAGAGTGTGTGCACACACACGTAGATGTTGGCTGCATGTACAGCCAACATGTACATGAGTACATGAGTACTCTTTTCCATTTAAGGTTTTTGATGGTTCTTTGACAACGTTGGTTCAACGCTCATTCATTCGTTTGTTGTTAAGGCCCAGGCACACCAACCCGATATCAAAGAACTAGCGGCGATGAAGACCGACTGTTGCATCGCCTCACCTCGCCTGTGTTTTGGATGATAAGTTGAACTTGAACACACAGCCGAGACAACAGCCAACGGCCAGTTAGCACGTACGTTCTGCGCCTGCGTGAGAGAGAATAACTCTCCACACCAGATGTGATGAGCTATCATATCTGACACCTTCAGATTTCAAATAAATGCATTTTTTAATTGATCTTTTTTAAGGTGATCCTAAATTCTACATGTATATAAACCATTATATATCTTGGTTGCACTTTTTTTTTAATTTACAAAAATCCTTGGTCATGGTCAATGGTATAGTGGAGGGTATACGCAAGTATACGCAGGTATACCCACCTCTTTTTCTAGCAGTTCAGTTTACAGTATACCCACCTGTCAGCCACAAGCCATTGGAAGTATACCCACTTCCTCCTCAGTAACCTACTACCCATCTACCTAGTAGTACACCCACCTCCTCAACGACCACTACACCACTGGTCATGGTGGAAAAAGAAACACAAAATGTTTGGTTAATTTATCACTTACGTTGACTGGAATGTAACTGTCATCTTCCATGGCCTCTGTGATCTCCTGCTGCTGCTGCTGCTGCATGCCTCTGGTTCCTGCCTCTGGTTCCTGCCTCAGCTGCAGCCTCTCTGGTCTAAATCCATGCCAAACTGAGCTTGGACGCTCTCTGTCTTCAGTTTAGCTCTCTGGCTGCCACCATGCACAAGCACCGACCACCTTCTGGCCTCAGAGTGATGCAGCTGCTTCCATGATACAGGTTTACAACAGGCTCCATGTCATTAAGTTCGCAGGGAGATGAAAGCTGAAGTCACTCTGGATAGAGTCCTCTAGGTGTAAACTAGCAGCTAAACCCTCAATATGTTTATTGGGCCTGAACCATCTGATCCAACTCAATCCAGCTCACTATTTCACCTGCATGTCCACAACAGTCTGTGTGACTCTTCCTGGTGAAATAAACTCCATCATTGAGTTTATTTGTCTCTTTCTGCTCTGGTACAATGAACAAATGGTTTCCAGCATGTTCCACTCAATCAATCAGGTTAAAACAAACAAGTGATTTCCCCCGACAGAAGAAATCGATCTCAGGGTTGCAGATTAAGACCACTTTGCACATCACAGATTAACACTATAAACAATGTAAAACAAATGTTTGGCACCTAGACAACGTCTCATTGAGGCGTTGTAACGGCTAACCTCACACAGAGATATCAAGATTTAAGTTATTTATTGTCATATAAAATAAGATAAAATAATCCTTTATTGGTCCCACAACAGGGAAATGTGCAATGTTACAGCAGCAAAGGGGGGCAGTGCAAACAGTAAAAACAAAACAAAAACAAGATATAATAAATTTGAAGCAAACAATAAAGACATAATAAATAAGTAAACAATAAAAATAGAATAAATAAGTAAACAAAAAATATATAATAAATAAGTAAACAATAAAACTATAAAAAATAATTAAACAATAAAGATATGATAAATAAGTGAAAAATAAAATATAATAAATAAGTAAACAATAAAGATATAACAAATAAGTAAACATAAGAAACAAAATATAAAATATAATAGTAGACAGACTGAATGGTTGAGTTCACATTATTGTATTATTACACAGTGGTATACATTGATATGACATGAATGAATTAATGGATGAATGGATGAATAAATTAATGAATGGATGAATGCATGATTGAAGGAATGAATGAATTGTCAGTGGTGGGGTTTGTATGTGCAGACTATGCACAACAATTACAGAGAAGCAGTCATCGGCAATGAACATCTTAGATCTCCTTCAACAATGCTCATTATTACCTACTGTATGCATAAAAAGAAAATCATGCAAGTAAAAAAAGGAAATCAGCTCAGGCCTCCTCAAATAAAAAAAACTTGTGCACATAGGCCTAACTAATTTCTGTTCCCAAGGCCTAAATCTACCTCTACACCTTGCTTTGGTACATACATACTAGAAGACTATACAGCAATTTAGTCTCTTCTGTGTTTTACACTTCTCCTTAGTCCCATGTATCATCTAATAAAAGTAGGAATAATCCCTTAAGCGCAACGCAACATGCATAAAACACGCAACACAGACACTCAGGCATCAGAGTCTCACACAGATGGTGGCATTTGTTGGGGAAAAAAGCGGATATGTGTCTGCGGCTTAGTTGCAGCCTGTAGCACTGTAGCCTCCCGTATCTGCACACACACACAGACACAGTTGGAAAAGAGAGAGAGAGATGAGGGTGGTGATTTTGAAAGGAGGAGAGAAAAGAGGATTATGCTCCAAAGTCAAAAGTTGTGTGCACATTAAGGAAGTTAGGAGAATCGTAATGGGAGTAGACTGTTGAATCAATGTAGCTTGTCTCTGTGTGCGTCTTAGGATACAATCTGTGTTATTTTCAGCCCCTGTAAATTGTATTTTTGATACCCCACACCCCTCCTCTTTACAGTGTGCAGAGTTCAGCCCTTTTCCCAAACAGCTTACATAACTCAGAGAGTATGGCCCAGGACTACTCACACACACACACACACACACACGCACACGCACAGAAGAAGGCCCTGTGGCTACATCATCTGCACAGTCTCTCTCTATTTTCTCTCTCGTTCCCTGAACAGAGCCCATGCTGCTTTGTGCTCTGAGGGGTGATCCTAAACTGCAGACATATGATGCATGAAGGCCTCCCTGGTCTCTGCATTGTCTGTCTTTTTTTAAGCACTGTGGCTCAACCACTGCTGTTCTCACTGTTCATAATATACTGGACATACAGTTTATGAAAGGTGTATAAGGCTATGGAGTGGCTCACAATCGTTAAGAGTCACTTTTAAACCAGAAAATGCAGAAATGTGTAAAGGATTTGTCAATTCTGAATGTAGTTGTATTCAGTTATCATCTCATTTGTGACCTACAGAGCCACCACAAACACCACTCTGCTTTCCTGAAAAAATAAATGGAGGCTGTACATGTTTATTACAAGATATACTTATCATTTATCATCATCATCATCTCTTGAGTTATCTCTTGACTTTTGTAGTACAAGTGTTTTACTGATATTAACCCCTCCCCTACCAAGAAGCACATGAGACAGTTTTATAACTATTTTTACAAAGTAAAAACATTCAGCTTTAAATGTGAAATGTCTGAAACATGAGACCACATGTGAGTCTTTGCAAAATGCCTTTCAGCACGTTACATTTACATTAATTTTGTGTCCCTTACACAAAACCATATAGGTCACTGTCCAGTGAAAACAATGAATCTCCAATTTTGGTGACTTTTAATTTAACTAATTAACTAAACTTTTTTTTCGGACAAACTGAAGGATTATATCTTTATGAGTTGAGGAAATTATCCTACTTCTTTTACTATATACTATTTATTATTATTATTATTATTATTATTATTATTATTATTATTATTATTATTTTCTTTTTTATTGTTTTGAACTATATATTTTTTTGTTGTTGTTGATGTTAATAATTTCCAATGCATATCTTTAAAACAAATAAACTTTGATCACAAAAAAAAAAATATTCAACTTCTTAAGATAAATAAAATATTTAAAACCAATAAACTTGGGTCACAAAAAAGAAAAAAAATCAACTATTTAAGTTTTCTAAAGGATTAAAAACCCCATCAGATTATCTAAAAAAATGGGCTGGTTTTGACATTTTGGAGCTACATGTCTTTCACAGAACAGTGACGTATTTGTAATTTATGTAAACTGTCCCTAAACCACATTAGCCTGGTGAATTTTATTATATGTTTTGGTGAGGGCTAAAACCAGATTTCCTTTATGTTTTCTATGGCTGCACTATTTCTATTTCATGCATCCTTTTATACACATTTCTCCAAAGATTCAGCCTGACATTGTTTGTATCTTGGAAACCCTGTGAGCCCTTGACTAGATTTTAAATAAAGCTCTGAGAGTTTGAACTTGTGCACACAACACCAGTTTGTAATGACAGTCGCTGTCCTGGAGTGGGGAGGGCCAGAGAGGGGATTAAGACGTCAGTGAAATATGCAAACACAACACTGTATTGTGTCATCTGAGCGCCAGAGGGAGGAGAAAAAGAGGAAAAATTAAAGAGAGATAACAAAAAAATGATTCGCTGTCAAAATGTTTAAAGAGATACGTTTTATTTCTGCCATTGGGTCAGAAGAGTAATGTGTCTTCTGGCATATAGATGACGCCACTGCTGCTTCAGCTGCCTTTACAATATCATAGAGTGACATCATCTGCCCTGCGGCGCTCTGTGTGTGTGTGTGTTCATCAAGTCAATCAGGTTTAATTAAACTGTGCAGTGATTAAGGGGTAAATTCCTCAGTCTGTCAGCTTGTGTACATCCTGTTTCACTCTCACACACACACACACACAGAGTGACTAGTGGTGCGCTGGCCCACAGCATCTTCAGAGTGACTAATCTACTATTAGCACTTGTCTCCCAGGCCCTCCCTTCCTCCTCCTCCCTCCATCCTTCCCACCACTCCTTTCCTCTTCCTCTGCTGCTTCTCCTCCTCCATCGATTTCAGCTTAAGGGGTTTCCTGGTTATTAGGGTTTAATATCTTTTTGAAAAATAACAGTGGTAAATATGAAATGACAAAATCTTAATCCATTGGTCAGGTTTTCATCTATCTGCAGCCTTCTTTTCAGGCTCTTTTGCATCCTCTTTTTCTTTCACTATCTTTATTACCCCCTCACTGTGTTAAGACCTGACTCTTCAGTCCGTTCTTATTATCTGTCACGGCCGCCTTCGTTCGATACAGCCGCACAAGCTTTCCATTAACTACAATGTAAATCCATCCGCGGCGACAGTAAACGCTCCAAGAAAGTGCGTCGGGAGTGATGTCGGCTTTCATCCAAGCTGTGCATTACGTTTCACTTTCACATTAGCTTCAGATGTTCACAACGTTAAGTCATATTTGCACTGTAAAAATGTAGTAATTTTAAGACTAACAATGTTGTTTTTTCCTAAACCTAACTATAGTGGTTTTGTTGCCTAAACCTAAGCGTGTTTTTGTTTAATTCACAACATTAAGCATGTGTTTGCTGTGAGCGAAAAGGGGTCTGACAAAGCGTCAGTATGTGACGAGTTGAGATGAGAACATGTTGGGCTCTTATAGTAGGCCACAACAAATAGGAGACACAGCATGACAAAGTTTTAGCAGAAATATATTTTATTAAACCAAACTGAACCAAATTAAGTAAATTAAGGTGCCAACTAAGGGTTATTAAGATGTGGGGTGTGGATGTCAGTATAGTCAGTGTTGTAAGTGTGCATGAGTGATGGATCTGTGTGTGTTGCAAGGTGCAAAAGCTAACGGCACTAACAACAGCAACAGTGCCCACAGAGCTAACAGTGTTAACCTGAGGAGGAACCGGAGGATGGGTGCTACACTTCCGCGATGGGAAAATATGACCATCAACTGATTGTCAGGAAAGGGCAGGGGTCGTCGCAACTGTTTCTTCTTTACCATTTTCTCTTTCTTCACCTTTGAACTGTTCGTCACCTCATCTCTCCATACCTACGTGTTTTCTTTCCAATCTTCCTCTTCTTCCTCTCCATCTCTTATCCCTTGTTATACCTCCACACCTTGCCATTCTCTCTCTCTCTCTCGTTCCTCTTTCTGTAATTTCTTCTCTTCCTCCCTCCAGTCCTCCTCTTCCCCACCACCACCTCCTGAGTCCCTCCATGCTGATTGTATCTGTGAGATAAGCTGGGTGTCAGACACGAAATGTTCTCCAATTTCTCTGTGTCTGCTGCTGCTGGTGAGAAAATGGGCAGACTGAAAGATAAAGTCAAAGAAAGACGACGAGGGAGGGAGGAGGAACAGAGTGAAAAAAAACGGCGATCTGAACAGACAGGTGGAGGAGAACATGGAGACAGACATGAGACAAGCATACGGAGGAAAAAGACAGAGGGGCATTCATATTTTATACCGTTAGCCATCATTCATCCAGATCTGCTTGTAATTGAGTAAAACAGAAGAATAAGCCTATACAGGAATAGATTGAAATTTTGGGAAATACACTCTTGCAGAGAGTCAGGTGAGAAGATTGATACCATTCTCTCTCTGTCTGTCTATCAGTCCCTCTAGCTCTGTCCAAAGTTGACAAAATCCACCTACCAACACTGGCCAAGAAATAATCGTACACATAACTCTTCGTAAAAAGGCAAATTGTCATTGTTATACTTAGTTTTTTTGTAAAGTTTAAAACAAACAAAACAGATCCGCCTGTTCTCATTCCCAGGGGGTCAAATACAAATACCGAGGCCCTTGTCATGGCCGTCAGCGTTTCGGTAACGCAGCACAAGGCATAGTTCAGCGCCGGTATGAAACGCACCAGGTGTGCCATTAACTATAATGTAAACCCATCCGCGTCAACAGTTAACGCTCCGAGAAAGGGCAGGGAGGAGTGGGAGGTGGATGGGTCCAACAAACACAAGGCTTTCATCCAGGAGACCGCTGTTCATGTCTTGTGTGGTCCTGTGCGTTAAATTTCAATTTCACGTTACAATCAGCTGTTCATTTGTGTCCTGTGTTCACGTTTTCACTTTACAAACATCGTAGTTTTAAAGGTCCCATATTATGCTCATTTTCAGGTTCATATTTGTATTTTGTGTTTCTACTAGAACATGTTTACATGCTGTAATGTTCAAAAAAAACTTTATTTTCCTCATACTGTCGACCTGAATATGCCTGTATTTACCCTCTGTCTGAAATGCTCCGTTTTAGCGCATTTTGACGGAATTGCAACAGAATTGCGTTGCTAGGCAACAGCTTGGGTCCATGTTTACTTCCTGTCAGCTGAAGACATTCACGTACACTGTAACTAGGAATAAACTTGGACACATTTAGAATGTTTACGATTAAAATTGTGTCAAGGGTCTAAATATTGTATATTCATGACATCACAAATGGACAGAAATCCTGACAGCTTGTTTCAAATGTAGTTTCTGAATACGGGCTGTGTATATTTCCCTGTGGATTGAGTGTTTCGATACTTATTTAATACTTTATAATAAAAAAAAACATGAAAATCCAACTTTTTTATAATATGGGACCTTTAAGCCCAATTGTAGTTTTTTTCCTTAACTTAACTATAGTGGTTTTGTTGCCTAAACCGCATGTGACGCCAAGGGTACCTATAATGGTTTTGATGCCAAAAATAAAGTGATGCCAACAAACACAAGGCTTTCATCCAGGAGACCGTTGTTTTTTGTCCCATATGTTACGTTTCACTTTCACGTTACAATCAGCTGTTCCTTCGCGTTCCATGTTCATAACGTTCAGTCACATTTGCACCATAAAAACGTAGTAATTTTAAGCCCATCCATGTAGTTTTTTTCCTACACCTAACTATAGTGGTTTTGATGCCAAAAATAAAGTGACGCCAAGGGCTGTGACAAAGCGGCGGTATATGAAGAGTTGGGAACGTGTTGAACAGATATAACGTAATTAATTAATGAGCTTTAAAGATGCTGGTTTTGTTCATTTTGGACAGAGCCAGGCTAGCTGTTTCCCCCTGTTTCCAGTCTTTGTGCTAAGCTATCCTAACCAGCTGCTGGCCGTAGCTTCAAATTCACTGTACAGACATGAGAGCGGTCTCATCTTCTCATCTAACTCTGGGCAAGGAAGTAAATGTCAAACTATCGTTTTAAATATTTAATAATGCAACAGTCGAAACATGAGGACTATGTCAGGATAAGAGAAGTATTGCTGAATATTCATGTATCATTAGTAAGAGACAAGGATATCTACATTTTGAAGATTTTTTTTCAATTTCATTGTTTGTTTTTGTTGCATGTTTTGATAGTTCGATGTGACCAAGGAAGGAACAAGCAGAAAGTGTGCAAACAGTAAAAGATGGAGGACGTGCAAAGCCACTGTGGGTGAAAAATGACCAGAACCAGCCTGCACTGTGAAAGTGATATTTGGTCCCTGTACCTCTCCTCTTTAGGCTGGCTGGGGCAGGACAGCTAGACAGTCGTCGTCTGATTGATTGTGCAGAAAAGGAGAAGAGGAGAATGGTTGCCATGGGGACGAGGAGTGGGGCCTTTTCCTCTTTTTCTTTTTTTTCTCTTTGAGGACCAGTAATTGGTGATAAACTTGAAGGGAGGGGCTGGAGGGTGGTAATCACACGCAGCGAAGCACAACGGCTTTTGCAGAACTGAAGAAGTGCTGCAGGACTCAGGAAGTGTGTGAGACACAAAAGTCAGTTTGTGCATGTTAAAGGCAGAGAAAGGGGAGACACGACTATGAGTGTGTGTGTGTGTGTGTGTGTGTGTGTGTGTTTTCCAGTCAGCTGGAGGTGACTGAAGACAAGGTGTTAATGAAATGAATGAAAGGAAACTGTTCAGATGAACTGCATCCAGCTGAGAGATGCTCCGCGTGGCACCGCAGACCATCGAACCCTCTCAGGATCACGCAAGTTCACTCCAACGCCATCATTTGCAGCCTGCAGGAGGGGCTTCAGGAATAACAAAGACCACACACACATACACACACACACACCTAGGAGCTACATACAAACAACTGAGGGTATAGAGTGGGATGAGAGGAACATTATTTTGGTGTCAGAACTAGAAAATAAAACAGCTATAACATATATCACTGCAGCCCTTATAGCTGTGTGTTTTTCTTATTTGGTCGCGCTCAGAGAAGCTGTGTGTGCTCTACATTTCATCTTGAAGGTCAGAGAGCAGGCAGTGAGTGTGTGTGTATGTGTGTGTGTGTGTGTGTGTGTGTGTGTGTGTGTGTTTATTGCATGCAGCGGTTCCGTGTTGCTGCTCAAAAACCTGGAAAGTATTGGAGAAATTGGCTCCTCTGAGATTTGAGGTTCTTCTGCACATCAACATCAGAAACTGTTTTGTCTGCTGTCACACAGCAATCTCACCTCGCGGCCCAGTTAGTAGCTGTTGTGGAGCTTTTGATCACATCATTTGTCGTGGAATTCAATTGTAGAGGACTCCTTGTTCCTGTTATTCTTACTGTAAAAGAATTTGGGTTGTGTTTGTCGGTTTATTTGATGACTGGATAGAGGCACCAAATTCTGATTTGCAATGTATTGTTATAGCTATAATTATTATACAAGGTCCTGCAATATATATTGTATATAGGGCTGCAACTAATAATTATTTTCATTGTTGATTAATCTGTCGATTATTTTCTCGAGCTAGCCCATTTAATGATTTGTAAGTAAACAATACAATCTTAAAATCAATCCTAAAACATACAGTGAGCCAGTCAGTACGGGGGAAATGTGCTCTCGCCTGCATGTTCCTGTTAAAAGACGCGTTCTGGACCAACTGCAATGGTGAGAGGGAGGCCTGGATAACACCAACATAAAGGGCATTATAGTAGTCAACTTGGGTCGAGATAAAAGCACGTATAACTCTTTAAAAGTCACTAAAAGATAAGATTTTGTCCTATTTGTTTCCAGTGTTCCTACAGTTCATATGATGCTATTTCAGCCAGTGTGAGCAGCAAATAGACCAGAAGGAGACTGGGTGATGCTCTGCATCAATTTTGCCATTTCAATGTCTTTTTGTTAACATAAAATACACGTCTAAATATACGGTACGTTTGATAGGTAAACAAGTTAAATTCAAATCAACATTTTGCATCTGGCTGCTGACCTGGAGGAGCTTTTGTAACGATCTACTGCATTCATTAATTAAGGTCTTATGTAAACATCATTTGGCTAATTTCTGCATCAGTATTTTGTTCACTCGCTATAAAGTCTCTTGGGATGAACTGCTTCTCTCTCATCTCTCCAGCTGCTGTTATCTCTCCTCCATCTTGTTAAGACATTTTTCTCTTCGGCACTGACAGTGAGTGGCTCCCGACCTTTGTTTTTAAATCTCAAAAGCCCTTTAATTGAGGTGAAAATGATGTTCACCTCAATTTCATTGATAGGCAATCTATGCCACAATTCAGACAATAGAAAATTAGCACAGAGAAGAGTTGAACATGATTTATACAGTAGTCAGAAAACAAGAATACTGTACCATCCTAACCAAACACATTTAGCTGCCTTTAGAGGAGATTTACCTTTGATTGAACAGGTTCACATTTTTTTATGCACGAGCCCCCAAAATAAGCTCTGAGTACACGACAGAGATTGGATTTCTACTCTCTCCCGTCTCATTATCTTAATCAAAATGACAAGTTATTCGAAGATCCAGTGCACGACAAAGAACAAAAGGCTCGGCAGAAGGTTGATGTGCGTCCCCTCTCACCTGTACACGTCTCTTCACATCTCTTCAATCAGCCTCAGCACTGATGTAACAGAGACTAGAAAGAAAAGGCACACGCTGAGTTAGAAACGTGTGATGCAGCTTGATACCACGAGCACAGCCTACTGATCTCAAGTATAACATTAAATATAATACAGCATGACCTGTCACATTAATGCTTTTTATAGTCAAAATGCTGCCAGGATCAACACCTTCGATCACGGTGCTTGCCTGGCTGGTTTCCTTGACGACACAGCAGATTTCGGAGGCTGAAATGATTTGTTTAGGTTCAAGAAGGGGAAAACGTGTAATGAATATGTGCTGAACAAACAAGTCCAATCGATTATATCTGCAGAAGTTGTCCAAAGCTCATCAGTGGGAGGATTAGAAAGTTTTACAGGGGGCAGCAGCAGGTTCTGGCAGGAGGCAGATTAATTATCCAAATCTGGTCTGGTGCCTCATGCAGCTAAACACTGCAGGTGGATGTAGAAGGTGCAATGAAGGACACAAGGCATGACTATAAATATGAGTTGTAGGTTCAAATCTACAGTATGCCTCAGATCGCTGGAGTACAGTGATTAAGGAGCCGGTCAGGAGTTTGTTTGCTTTTAAAGACCACTTGATGATAGAGAAGAAAAAGATATCCAAGCCAAGATAACACTTAAAGGAACAGTGTGCCATTCAGGGGATCTATTAGCAGAAATATTCATATTCACTATTTTTCATTAGTGTATAATCACCTGAAACTAAGAATAATTGTGTTTTTGACACATAGAGACAGACACACCTACGGGCAATTTAGAGTCAACAATTAACCTAACCTGCATGTCTTTGGCCGGAGAACCCGGAAAAAAACACTAACACGGGGAGAACATGCAAACTCCACACAGAAGGTACCCAAACAGTGCTAACCACTCCACCACCATGCAGGCTATTTCAAAACATGTCTTGATAAATCAACCAAGTTTAGTGACCAGGTCACATGCGCCATTGTAAAAAACAGTAGTGGTCAAACCCTTCACATTTCCCCTTAGATTACAGTTTAGAGTGAAAATGGAATAAAGGAACAAAACACACTAAAATTAAAGGTACAATGTGTAGGATTTGGCAACATCTAGTGGTGTGGTTGCAGATTGCAACCAAATGAGTACCCGGCTTCTCACTCCTCCCTTTCCAAGACTGTGAGCCGCTGAATGCAAAACTGCTGTACGCTGTTCACCTCGCTGAGAGGTCATCCATACCATAATAACACTACTTTAGGAGCAACGGAAGTCAGACGGCGGCTGGCTGTACCACGGTTTTGCACTCTGCGCCTCACATTACCGCAGTTTCACCGGCGTGTCGGAGAGCTACGGTGGCTTTCAAGTACCGTAAAAACACAAGGTGCCCTCTCTAGAGCCAGTGTTTGGTTTGTCCGTTCTGGGCTATTGTAGAAACATGGCGGACTCCGTGAAGAGGACCCGCTCCCTGTATAGATATGAAGGACTCATTCTAAGGTAACGAAAACACAACGATTCTTAGTTTCAGGTGATTATACACTAATGAAAACATATTTAGGAATATTATATTTATTTCTGCACATACTGTAGATCCCCCGAAATGCTACACACTGCTCCTTTAAACATGTTGGTGCCGTATTTTCTTCTGCTCTGTCCAGTTTGAAGCAAATAATTAGTATATAGAGAGTGAAATGTGGAAAATATAAACACCTTTACAATGTATTACAATGCAAATGAAACCGCAATAAACACTCGTTTGTATACTTATTAATGTAGTTGTTCAGCGTTTGTTGATAGTCCTGCACTAGTAGTTAGTCTGTTGACTCATATTTTGAGAATGTGGAGGTGTTTGGCATCTTTGAGCAAACAATGACCGCAGTCTGTCAAACCCACACATGCTTTTCATTGCTGACCTGGTTCACACATTAAAGAGGCCTCCACGCTCCACGTCTGCTGATGCTGCGCAGCGTGCGGTGGAAGCCAATTTAAGTGTCACTCACTCCCGCTGTTCTTGTCGCCCAGATTTCTGTGGGAGGCTGGTGGCTGACATTGTCTCTCCTGTCCGTTTCAGGATTTGTGGCACACTGTGCTCAGTGAAAATGTACTTTTTTATTTTCGGGGAGCTGGCAGGTCCCGGCAGTTGGCGCGCCCTGCCACCCTGTAGGTCCGTCCCTAAGGCTCATCTCCTCAGTCCTAACTTTATCTCGGTCTCCCATTCGTGGCCCTTCTCTGAACCGCACTCATCTGTCGTCATCCCTCTGCTTTATGTAACTGCTGCTTTGACCTATGTAGTAAAGGCCATTTTGGTATGTGTGTGTGTTGTTCCCCCAGTGGGTCTCCTGTGTGTGTGTGTGTGTGTGTGTGTGAACGGTATAGTGAAGGTCTCCTGTGTGTGAGTCCCTCGCGGGGCTCTACGGTGTGTGTCTGGAGGTACAGAGTGACCCTGATGTGTCAGCTCTGCTTAGAAGGATGAACGGAGAGCTGGTGGACCACCGTGACTCACACACACACGCACACAAACACACACACACACACACAGGAGACCTCCTCAGGGCTCTCCCTACAATCACTGTACCCGACCCACACACACACATTCCTGACATTTTTCCTGGAAGCACATCTATAGGCTTCCATTTCATGGATGTAGCATGACGTTGTCATAAAGCCTGCAGGCTGCACAAAAGTTCCTGACCCTATATATATATGTTTGTGTGTACACATGTGTCTATGTACATGTGTAAAGTGTTGTGTACATGTGTTTGTAGCAAAGCTTGTTTTCACAGCTACCCTGTAGGGCAGATTAGAGTTTGTATGTGTGTGTGTTTACATTAATTTCATAAAAGCACTGAGGAAAAACAAGTGGATTACCATGAGGGCAGAGCAGAGCTGGAGGGCATCAACCTTTTGGAAAAACACTTGTTTTTATTCCAAGAGTATGTACTATAATTATATGCATGTTCAGAAAGTCACAACATGCACACACAACTAGCTGAATGTGTTTATTAGAGTTTCAGAGATCAGTAAAATGCAGAGTAACAGAATAAGAAAAGAGGCAGTGAGAGAGAATATAAAAGCTGGTTTATGCTTATAAAAAGTATTCATCACTTCCTGTTGGACTTTTATATTTTATTGTTTTACTACATTGAATCACTGATGTACTAAGGAGGTTTTGTGCAGTGGTCAATGTAAAAATATCTCTACAAAGTTCTACAAATGTATCCAAATTAGTTAAAAATAGAAAATAGAAAACAATTAATGGCTGGTGCACCTGATTTTACTGTTATCAGGCCATTAAATAGGTGTAAACGGTCGCTACAAGCACTACAGATGTGGGTCATTAGGGACCTACTACGCCTACTACTCTGTAAAAGCAAAAGCGAAACTTAAAGACACGTTCCAACACTTTTTGAACACAAACCAAAAGGCTTCTTTAGGTTTAGGCAACGAAAACAGTTAAGTTTAAGGAAAAACATTGTGTTTTGGCTTTAAATAACCATGTTTCAAAAGTGAAAGCAAAACTTTACACTTGTGAATACAAATACAACATTGCTAGTTTCACACTGGATGTGAACCCGGGTCTCTTGGGTGAAAACCCAGTGTTTTGTCTTCCAGACCTCCACCCCATATGGAGCATCATGCTGTCTATACTACAGCGCCTGACTCCTGTCATAATTACTATGGTCGCTACAGATCGCTGTTGTCTTCTTTTATACCTTCTTTCGGTGATCTACCATGTGAATAGATAATACAATTTAATACTGGTTGTAGTAGGCCCCTATTGACCCACATCTATGGTGCTTATAACGACTGATAACGTCTATTTAAAGTCACATAAGTTAAAATGATTTGTGAGTATCCCAGATGTGAAAGCTAACTTGGTTAAATACACCTGGCTGTATCTGAAAGGCTTAAATTATCCTTAAAAGTGCAGTAAAATCAAACCAACTTCAAAATGTTTGCCAGAAGGTAAATAGGAGACGGTGAAACAAAGTGGAGTAAGATTGTACTGCCTGATGAGTTTTAGTCAGCTAGTTAGTTTCAGTTTTGTTAGATAGTTAACGCTATGATTGTCGTAAGCTTAATATCACATGAATGAATCCTGTGGTTAAACTGAAATTGATCCTGGTGCTGCCTTGCAGACATGTAACATAGTCCAAAACTTAAGGTACAGTGTGTAGGATTTGGCGACATCTAGTGGTGTGGTTGCAGATTGCAACTGTGTACCCCTCCGCTCACTCCTCCCTTTCCAAGACTGAAAGGGCCGCCGAGCGTCAAACCGTGGTAACGCCGTAAGAGGCCATCCTTATACAATAACACTACTTTAAGAGAACTACAGTGGCCTTCAGGTAACGTAAAAATGTGAAAGGCTCTCTCTAGAGCCAGTGTTTGGTTTGTCCGTTCTGGGCTACTGTAGAAACATGACGGAGCAACATGGCGGACTCTGTGAAGAGGACCCGCTCCCTATGTAGATATGAAGGGCTCATTCTAAGCTAACGAAAACACAACAATTCTTTGTTTCAGCTGATTATACACTAATGAAAACATAGTTATGAATATTATAATCCACTTCTGCTAATAGATCCCCGGAAATGTTACACACTGTTCCTTTAAGTCAATCCAAATTTTGTGGTAGGACGTAAAATTGACCGTTTTCTCACAGCTCCCATGCAACTTAACAGAGCTTATTGATTTGAAAGGGCTGAAAACTTAACCAAACAATCATGTTGTGATTAATATTTGTACTTGGTCCATCTGCCTGTGATTCAATGTTGAAAACAATAAAACACAAAGTACATGGAGGGGATGAATACTTCTATAGAGAGTGTTACTACACAGAGTGCCGTCTTCTCTGTGCTGGAGGGCAGCTAATAACACACTCATGCACAAACTGCATTATACACATTTTTCACGCAAACTGTGCTTAAAAAGGTGTTAAAACCGAACGTCATGATGTCTCACCAGCAGAGGTGGAGCTCTTTACAGCATCTAGCGTCCTCTGCTGTCCAAATAAATAAGAAATCTTTACAACAGGTAAAACCAACAGGTGGCACACAGGCAACGCCACAATGTGGTGGAGCCGCGCAGTTCAAGTTCAAGCATCTGGTAAGGCGACCGTTAATACAGATTGTTTCATGGCTCTCCTTTTGACAAAATATATACAAGTTTGGACCCGAGTAGAAAGAATGATAGAAGATTGTAATGCACTTTAATTTGTTTCTTGTGCTTACAGATGTTTCAGTTGAACTTCTGCGCCCCGTTTTGATGAACAAACTAATAATATACAGTTACAAAGATTGTGTATAACAAAACAAAAAAAAGACATGTTTATTCCAATGTGACTAACTCATAACCTAAAACTTCATAAATACTGCTGGTTAATGACAAAACTGCCCATGTATGTATATATCCTGTATATCTAAGCATCACAGGGTTTAGAGCTACAGAGAGGAGGCAGTGTTGAGGACTGAGAGAGGACAGCAGGGACAGACAAGAGAAGACTACTGATAAGGCCATTATTTAGAATAAGTGCATATGGTTTGAAATGCGACCTACTTAATTCAGAAAAGGGGACAATAGCACAACAAGTGCTTCTCCTATTTTATCGCATATTAAAACAGTGTTTGTAATGTTTTTTTTATAGCACATACCTCTCATTCCTTCACTCCCCAAAAAACACAATTTCATACAAGATCAAATTTGCCTACTCACAAACATAACGCCAACACATTCACACAAACTGTGTGCACACCGGTGCACATATGCAGATAAATGGACATGAGCACAAATGTGCACCGCTGGCCGAGGTTTTGCACAGAACAGGCAAATGTCCTGCGGCGTAACAGACACAGATCCATCACCTGTCATTTCTCAGCGTTTTCCTCTCAGTCCCGGTCTTGGTCCCCGTTGGAACAAACTCTGGACAGAATCAGGTCACCGTCTCCTGTGACATCAGCTTTGCTTACAATAGCAATTATTGAATTTTGAACTGTAGGATTATCCCGACAATTCTTGGAGCAATAGCACATAAAGAGAGCTGTCACAGAAACATAAATCAGAATCAGCTACAAGTCAATAAACTTCAACCTTCTATTTAAAAAAAAATGCGAAGCACTCAATACTGGTGCCTACAATAATCCGACTAAATTATATAAGAAATTAAGGTTTCTCTCAGCATGTCTTTCCTGCTTTCGTCCCATAATGCAATGCAGTGATTGAGTCACCTGCCACTGACCAATGGAAACAGTGGAATGCTGGGCGCAGACATTGAGCTGGAAGCGAGTGATTGTAGTCCATCAAACTGCCGCAGCTCCCCGCTGCTTCTCCTGTACATCAAGTCAAGTAAAATTCATCTGTGCAGCGAGACCAGTGTAGGTTATATTTTACATGGGATCCTGTTTGTCCGTTTTTCTTTTTGGTCCAGTTCATATTCAAAAAGAGCAGATGGCAGTCTAAAAGGCCATAATCCACATACAGTACGAGTGTCCGTCATTCAGAATGATGATGTCACTGGAATGTTCAGATGCCGACTGTTCGCCCTTTAAAGAACAGATATACAGAGAGTTAGGCATTCATATTAGTGCTGTCACATCCTAAAGTTCTTATTCATTTTTATGTGTTTTAATCTATTAGAGTAGACTGAAACTACGTAGTCAAACTAACAAGCAGCTTTCATCCCTACACCTAAAAACAGTTTAACACTTTTCCCCTGAAAAGTCAAGCTTAAAATATTTATCCAGACTACGCATGTCTCTGAGGCTACTGACAAGCAGCGGTGAAGAGAGCAGATACACAGTCTGACAGATAAACCAACAAATCAGCTTAAAGAGTAACTTTGGTATTTTTCTGTCGCTCAACTAATTCACTTACCGTTTCAGCACTATATACTATTCACAGAGGCATTAATAATGAGCTATATCAATATGTTTTATATACTTCTTTGTCATTTATTTACTTCATTAATTGTGTCATGACGGGTTCATAACCCCAAGTTCATCATGTGTTAACAGCTATAGCTATAATAGTGAAAAATGTAAACATAAAGAGATAATAGTTGTAACAGAGTACATTCCCTTCTGATGTAATTTACTCACATTCACTGGTTTTATCATGGAAGACATGTTTATCGACCAATGAGCTTTATGTAGCTCACAGAGAATAGAAAACACTTCTGACTTATAAATCAAAATTAATTTAATTTGAAAATGGCACATCTATCACTTTGTCTTACCTTCCCTGCAGCGACCATTATCGAACATCTCTAAAGAGCTGAAAGATAAACATCAGAGGGGTTATGACGGCGAGGGAGATGGACAGATGGAGGAACCGGGAGGTCCAGAAATAGAGGGAAGCGAAGACAGTGATGGACTGAAGACAGAAGGGAAATGTAGGGTGAAAGAGATTAAGAGGCAGGCAGGTGGTGATGGTAAACAGCGAGAGAAGTGTGAAGACGGCTCTTAAAAGTGTGAGAGAAAAGAGAGATGTGGTGAATCTGTGATATCAACATTCAAAAGTCACGCCAAACATTATTGGATTCACCTTGAGAGTCATAAACAGGAGCAGTCAACCATCCTCCCTCCAATACACACACACACACACACACACTTACACACATGGTCAGTATTTACGCTTTCACTTCACGTTGAAAATTGGACATATCAATATGCAGTAAATTTCTCTCCTCCACCCCCACATACACAAACATCTTGCATATATCTAGCTTCTGCTGCCGCCGCATCACCAAAGCAATCACACCTCCTCTCACACTCCCAACACATTTTTTTATCCAGTCGATACACCGAAAAGACGAGGATCAATAGAAAATATCTGGAAGGCAACAACAACAACCCTGGAATTGTGTTTTTACCATTTGAAGGCAGACTGAGTTGACTTCTTATGTGCTACTACAGGAAACTAATGAGAGGAATGTGATGGTTGTAGAAACAGCAGGAGGAGACGACTGCATCATTATATTGTGGACATTTGGTCCCATATACCACCGAGACTGAAAGAGCGCACGGTGAATTATGTCGGATGGCTGCGCTCAATGTTGCGATGAAAATAAGCGAACAGATGGAGAGGGTGATATTGATGTTGCTGAACAGGTCTGGTTTAATGTCAGCGCTCTTGAAATGTAGTCCAACAAACCAACGGTGACGATGTTTGTCAAACTCTTGCCAAGTACGCAACTCTGCGAGCCGATATGGCAGCAGTGCTGTGAAACACAGTGTTGACCATATTTTGCCTGCGGGCACGAGCTCACATCAAATGTGTTATTCTTTGTTTTCTGTTGTTTGCTATGCTTTTGGCAGAGCCTCGCCAGCATGACTCTTGTAATTCTGTTTTTCTTGGTTCTCAGTCCAAACCTCCTACAATATGAAGATGCTGCCGTCTTCTCCTCCTCACATCATCTGGATTCTTAAACACTTTTAGACCCAGACACAAATTAGTAATTTATTCTCTTGTCCTGGAATCCAGGTTCATGAAAACACTTCAAGGAAGCGCCCTATAAAAACAGCCAGTTTAAGAACCCAGATCTTGTCATGATGGTTAAATCAAAGATGAATCATGGAACAGAGAAGATTTGATGTGTCACAGGTGTAACCCCCAACTCCTGTCCTCCTTTTGGGTGGGAGTAAATAACAAAAAGAGAAGACAAATATTGAAGACTGAATGTGCATGTTTTTACAAGACTGGTGCGTTGAGTTTTTCAGGCCCAATCATACACCTCAAATATTTAAACTAGAATTCAGATTTCTTCTGTCCTCCAAATGTAAAGTACATATTACACAACTAGCACACAGTCAGAGCAAATTTGTCACACCTTTGGTGCGGATCAGGGTTGAGGGTCTGGACCACCTGTTCAGCATGAATGTCTCTGATTAGCCAGTAGCTTTAGATTGAGCTTCCTGGCTTGTGCTAGATTAGTCCCAGTGATTGGTAGGTTCACTCACAGCAAGCGGGTCCTGACTGAAAGCTGCCACGCTGTTCCGCATCTCATTCTCACTGCCACGCAGCGGTATCAGTGACACATTACCGTGACGCGTTTCCGGCAACACGCGGCTCACTCGTGTCTGCTGGAGTCCGTCCTGAGGCCACACGTTGCCGTCGTACTTTAGAGAGGAGTGGACACGGACAGATGGAGAGATGGAGAGATGGAGAGAGGGAGAGAGGGAGCCAGAAGAGATTTTACAATACTATCAGCAGGTTTAGGAAAAGATTTGAAAGCATTATACTCCACCCAATAGTGCTGTGATATCACTAAGGCTAAGGCCAACAGATGTTTTTTACAAGCCTTAAAGTTTATTGGCCAGTGGAAACAAACAGCAAATGATTCATGAATTTTTAATTATTGCAAATAGCGGAGTTACAGAATGTCTGTAAATTATGTGTATTAAAACCATAGACTTTATATAAAGATGGACGACATGACAGCTCCCCAAAAGTGAAGCCAAAACATCTGGATCGCCCCCTGGTGGATGGCTGCAGAATAGGTTATAAATCCCGCCTCCTCCATGTTAGCGAATGGGACATGGGTCAAATAAATTGACATTGATACCGCAGCTCCAGCCGCTCGATCACTAGTGCGCAGACTGTGGCTCAAAATGACTTGCAGTCATAATTTGGCATCACTTTTGTACAGTGGGAGGAACTGATGACGTGTCATCCATCATCTATATATACAGTCTAGGATTAACATATTACCGCCAACATATTGTTTTTATGCGTGTGTGTGTGTTTGTGTGTGTGTGTGTGTGTGTGTGAGATCGCACCTGGATACTGAGAAAAGTAGCATACCACTCCCTCATTTCTGACTGGGTGTCACAGCAGAGATACCTGCAAATAAATAGAGGAGTGATAAAGTGAGGGAGATAAAAATCAGGAGGTGGTGTGTGTGTGTGTGTGTGTGTGTGTGTGTGTGTGTGTGTGTGTGTGTGTGTGTGTGTGTGTGTGTGTGTGTGTTTGTGAATACTGAGTGTGTGTGTGTGTGATTGTGGTCTGGGGAGAGAAAAAGTCAGAGAGGCCTTCAGAGACTGAGGGAAAAATTGGAGAAAGAAGAAAGAGAGATAGTAACTGAAATTGACATATCCTCTCTTATGGCGCCCGATGGTGGCGCTGCGAGCGTAAACACTGTGAGTGTGATTCCTAATTTAAACTCCCAACAAAGAGAAACACTGATTAGGACCTCCAGCGCTCGGTGTGCGTGCCTGTGTCCGTGAAAAGTGTATTTGTGTCTCTGTGATGTGTGTGTGCGTGCATAATTTATGCCACTGAGGTTGCCGTCACATAGCCCCTCCGAGTCATCAGCCATGCTGCGGTGCTGAATAAATAGGCTTTATTTATACAATTATTATTGTTATGAGCACATATTTAGACTACAACGATTATTCAAGTGCTCTCCACTGAGACAAAACAAAACACTGATACAGACTAGACAGTATAGCGCGCATCACAGACATGCATTTAGCTACAGTCAAGAGCTTGGGCACCTCAAACACACACACACATACACAGCTCCTCCCTCTCCCTACTTTGCATCATTAGGGCCAACAGAGCTCATTAGTGCTCGTTGGGATTCAAAACAGGACAGTCTATCTTAGCACGCATACCTGCAGTGCAGTATTCTGTAATGTTCTACAATACTTTTACTTTCTGTGCAATTAACTGGGCCGCTTATCTAGAACATTATCAGCTGCAGAAGAATAAATGCTGCTCATTTATCATTATGGGTTTCCATAAAAGACACAGAATGAAATTTACATACTACTCTGAAAATTGAAGTAGCTTAAGTGCAGCGACTGCAAGAATATGCTGATAAAATTAACGTGTTAGAGGGTTTTCGAGGGGATGGAAGCAATAACAGGATAAAACTAAGCGACATTAAGAGCAGGTGGGTGAGGTAGATTGGGCGAGAGAGCCACATGGGCACCTCCTCATCCATTATTTTTTCTATAATTTCACTTTCTGCCTTATCTCTAACCACTCTTCTCCTCACTACGTTTTCTTTTAACTGCAGTAAATGCAGAGTTTCTTACTTTGTATACAGTTTCTCCCCTTCAGCGTGACACTTTGCCTCTATACTTTACTTTCCACTTCCTCCCCCTGACTTTCTTTATCTTTCTTCCACAACCCCCTCCCCCTCTCGGTTTCGTCCTCTCAGGTGTGTGTTTTTTGCTGTGAGCGTCACGGCGATGGAGCGTAACCAAGAGATGATACTGCCTACAGCGTGACGAGAACAGCGCTCCCATTACAACAGTGCTGATGTCTACTGCTGTTGACAGAGCAGAGCCCCGCTGTAACACACGGACACACACAGAGCAGACACACATAACTGATGTTCACACTCACACAGAGATGGATGTATAGTATACTGTATATAGACAGATTAGAATAGAGGCATGGCTACAGGTGTACTCATGTGTGTTTCCCTCCTGGGTGGAGTCGACCTTTCATATGCCTCCTTCACTAAACTCTCACGCAGGGATCTGACCTGTTTTCTCTGCCTACGGAGAAACCGCTAGCTTTTTCTGACATGTTTACATGCACATCATGCTGCCACTGAGGGAAAAATTAAAGTGCCTGTTAAACATCATGACAGCAGACGTGTCACAATGGCTGAATGAGTTTGCACTGAAGGCTGCATGCTACTGCAGAGAGATGAACAACAGAGGGGTAGTGGTGTTGTAGCACATACGTGCACAAGGACGGGCTAGAGTTGCCCGAGCAACAGCCCATTTGCCCTCTTTGGCTGCCCCTCTGGAGGAAAAAAAAAGTTGTATTTTTGCTCTTGTGGTTGCATAAATATGAGTAGCCCATAATTGCTAAAGTTAAACCAAATCAAAATCCCCATATCATCCAAACTTTTATTACTTTTTGATAGGCCTGGGGTAGATAGATGGGGTGCTTAAGCTGGGCTGCGGTCAGCGCTGAGTGACTCACAGCAGGAAGAGTAGAGGAGAAATGGCAGAGCGTACAGGTCTAGGTGGAAAAAAACGAATCAATCTTTAAGTATTTTTCCAAAAGAGAGGAAGGGTAAGAAGTTAACCTATGTTGTATGATTTATGATATGAGATACATGTCTCTTCATCATGACTAAAAGTGCTGTTTTATTTTACAAATCTCACGTTGCATAACATTAGCATACTTTATGTTACGTCGTCGCTCCAAAACCAACTAATCGTCTCATTTTACTATAGGTGAAAACTCCAACGCGCCAATGTTGGACAGTAGAGAAAGAAAGACAGACAGACAACAGCAGAAAAGCATCAAAATAAAGCTTTGTTTTTCAAAAAAACATTCCTGGGGTAGGATCGACCTGGATCCACCTACCAAATCCTCTAAACGCCATCAGGGGATGCTAAACTTGTCATTCAGTCAGACAGCACCGATGGCAGAGAGTGATAAGATGCCCAATTTCAGGTAAAAGCAACAGCCCCTCAAAATGTCAGTGTACGTCCCTGTGTTGTAGTATAGTATGATGCTTTATGTAGTACGGTGGGAATGAAAAACCTAATATTCTTCGGTTCTATTCGCCAAACTGAGTGACACTAGGGTGTATTACAGATAAATGAAAGTAAAAAGCTTGGAATAAACCATGTATGCTTGTTGAAACTGACAACGTGAGCAGGACTGGCCTGAGCTGTGAGTGCTGTGGGCTGACAGCTGTGTGTTGTTTATAAAAGGTCGACATGTTGTACATGCAGAACTGGACATCTACTCACCACTGCTGCTTCTCTGGCTTCTCTTGTTTCTTACTCTCATACACGACCGTCAGACCCCAACTAGAAACACAGAGACAGAAGGAAGAATGATGCTTATGATTCTTGTGCTCAGTCTGCCCCCTAGTGGTCACTCTGGTTACGAGTCCCCACGAGCTATTCCAGATGAGGCAAATAATTAAATTAGAAAATGAATAAATTAAGTTTACCCATTGATTATTCCTTTAAAAGAGTAAGTGTGGTTGCAGAAATGTCTCTCAACATGTGTACAGTTTTAAAATGATTAATTCTGAAGTGAGCTCAGAGGTATTGACAGATTTGGTTCAAATGAAAAAAGACAGTTAAATGAAAATTCATAAGTCCATTAAAGATGGATCACATTTCCTAAAGCTTGTGAATTTATTCTTTTGATAAATGTTATTTGGAGTTTTTCTAGAATGTATTTGCATTATTCAACCAATGCTTGATTTAAGTACACACATACAATATAATTTTGTATTATTATTATATTGTCTTTTCGGTATTTAGATATTTCTTATTCTGTCTGCTTGTGTCTCCAATGCTACATGCACAATTGTAAAAAACATGAAAAATGAAAGTTAAATGCACAAGGAAAATTATAACTGCTCAATTAAGAGATATTTGAGAAGGAGAAAAAAAAGCATTTTGCTTATAGCGTATCAATACCAGCTCCTAACAGTGGTAAAGTGGTGCACACACTTGATACGCTCCAGGGAAAAAAGATATATGGCAAATTCTTTACAGCTCTCGCCATTCAGAGCACCACCTGTTTGCTTTGCCACTCAGCAGTCGTGAGGAGGACAGGAAGTGGCATCAGTGCTACACTGCATATACTCACCAAGTAGGAGGACGGAGTTTCTTCTTAATACCCAGGTAGACCTTTAGGTTTTTTACTGGCCAATCCCGCTCTGGACGGTTACTCTGACAGACAGAGAGAGACAGAAACATAGTGAAAAGCCTGTGAAGGAATGGGACAATAGAAAATGAATTTAGAGTAAATCTGTCAATCTTACTCTGACTTCCTTGTACATCCTGAGAGAGCTGGAATTGAGGATGAAATATCGGTCGTGGAAACTTCCAGAGGAGAGTCCCAATCCCAAAATGCTTCGCTCTTCTCTGAATTTCATCATCCCGTGTTTGGATGCATCCACTTTACTGGCTGGAGGGCAGGATGAGAATGAGAGGTTATAAAGAGTGAAGTGTGAAGTGAAGTGGACTAACGCAGTGATCAGGCAGTTGGTTTGTGTGTTTACCCAGGTAGAGCATCATTGCCTCCATGGCGAGGTGTTTCTTGATGAGCAGATGGGAGTCAGTACCAAAGGAGTGCAGGATGGGTAAGACTCGCTCCTGATAGTGCAGTGGACGCTCTGAGGGAAGCACAGCGACACACAACACAGGGTGATATAAAAGAATCTGACGTGTCCTCGAATCATTTGTTTACATTCTCAGTCAAACAGGCTGAGCTCTTGACGCCATGACTGACAGTGCACAATATTTTTAGTAGCTATGAAAATGTTTTGTGTTTCTATTTTAGTGAACAATGAAATGCAGATTTGGCTTATAATGATGTTGCTTTACATCCTTGCAAGCAGTTTGTGCATTAATGCCTGCCTACCAAACTCAAAGATAGCTTTTGTTATTGTAATGCAAAAGTGACGTCTGCAGTAAACAAGTGACAGACAGAATTCCCATCCAGCTCTTCTTGTCACTCTTCGTCCTTTTATCTGAATCATTTTTCTGTCTCCTCCCGTAATCAGCGGGTTGGGTTTCGGGCCAGTGGTGGGAAATCTGCCAAATCAGTTGAGTGTTACTGGCATTTGATAAGCCACCTACAGGCTTCCCGGTGGGGAACCAGATGGCCCACATACCAGGCTCCAAACAAGCCACGACACACATTGTTGAGAATGATCTTCTTGCCTCTGGAGTTTGTGTGTCACTTTGAGTAGGTCACGCTGCGGGTCGAGTGGAGAGCACTTCACAAGCTTTGTGTCATTGTTTTTGGTTCGCTGGGGGCATTTTCTATCTTTCATGTTAATTCTACATGCAAACCCATCTTGTTTTCCTAACCAAAAGAGTTATAAATATAGCTAATATCTGTACATAATGTACACAATGTCTATACAAGACATATCTATGGCCAAACCAGAATTATCACCTCGCGGTTTTATGCCTCCGCCAACCAGTCAAGTTGCAGTTTACATCCATGTCTTTCCTAAATGTCATCACTTCATCACTTTATCCTGTTAGACATTTGTGTGAAATTGACATAATTAGCATATGAATTCTTATGGTCAAAAATGTGTTTCGTGAGGTCGCAGTGACCTTGACATTTGACTACTAAAATCTGATCAGTTCATCGTTGAGTCTAAGTGGACATTTGTGACAAAGTTGAAAAATAAATCCCTCAAGGTGTTCCTGAGATATCAGTTCATGGATGGACAGACACACATCCCGACAACATGATGCTGCTGCAGGCATGGAGGCATAAAAATCATCTGCATCAAAAATACAAAAATGTTCTCCCTCTGTCTTCCCATCTTTCTCACCCATTTCCTCCTTGTCGCAGATCTCCCAGCAGCTCCAGTAGTCTTTGTCTTTAACCCGGATGTTACGCCGATCCAGGACCTCACAGCTCAGCTCTACTGCTGTCATGGAACCAGGGATCTGAGGGGAAAAGTACCACAGTTACTCCAGAGTTTTACTCTCCTCAGCAAAGGGTGAAAGTGTGGCTGAATACTTGGGATGCAAAACCGAACCGTTCAATGACGTACAAACCAAACCGTGGGCTTGTTGAACCGTTGCACCACTATTAAATACAGGCCTGCTAATTATTTGATGATTGCCAAAGACATAGAAGAGGCAATGATCTGAACATAGGACTACTAGTCATATAATATAGAAATATCATTCATTACTATCAGTCAATATATCTATTTATAAATTTTGGAGTTAAAACACATTGGAAATGGTTGTTTTTCTTCTCCCTAATGTGCAAAACAAACCAAACCAAAGCGGAGAAGAACTGTGATGCCAAAAAATGTAAAATGTAAAGTCCAGGTCACCTTGACATGTTGCTCTGCGGTGTCCTTCTTTTCCTCCAGGTACACTGTACAGATGAAGTGCCCTCCAGGTTCAGTACTCTGCAGTGTCCGTTATGCACAAACACAAACACACACAGATAAGGTAAGACAGAATGATAACAGCATTTGGATAACAAATAACAGCATGCATAGATGTCCAACTGCAGCATAGATGTGCTTGCATATAAGCATGCAAACACCGGAGAGTTTACAGTACAATTATAGTGAAGATGATAAGTTTTGCTCTGCGTTGTATAGTTTAGAGACTACAGATTGAAATTAGCTAGCAGCTAAATCTGATACGAAGCATCTTTTCTCTCTTTTGAGATTAATGGTCCCTACATGGTCCCTGATATAAATACATTTAATAAGCTATAAACTAAACTGTGTGATCGTGTGTTACTCACAGGAAACTTTGTGCTGAGTTTCTCTCGTACTTTGATGATAACAGTGATCTCTTCTAGCTGCTTCTTTAGCTGCTGCTCATCCACCTGCAAACAAATACGAACACATTCATTCACTCACACGAACAATGAATCACTCAACTGATTTAATACTTTAATTACAGCATCGTGACAATCTTTCGATCTCTAGCAGGAATCCCCACCGGAATTTCAAACCCCTTTATTTACTCATTGTAGGTTTTCTGTTGTTGTGAAGTACATTGTGACAATGGCTGCAGGGATTTCATTCTAAGCTCATGAGAAGCAATCCCATCATTTCGTATTTCCTCACACTCTCCCTAACGTCCTTCTACTTTTCCCATCTCCTGCTCTATTGAATTTTCTGGAATCAAGCAAGAAGCGCTGTAAGAACATAATCTTACCACTACAAAGTAAAAAAATAAATAAATAATAAAATAGGAGTGACTGGAATCTGTTCCTGAAGGTTTTCTGCCTTTTTTTGGAGCTTAATCTTGCAGCCAGTATAAGATGCCACATTCTTTAATATCTCAAACGTTCAGAGCTATGCACTCTGTGTTGTGTTTGCCGTTTACTGATGTAATCACTTAAGATAAATGAATGAGCTTAGAGAACAAAATGTTTTGTCCTCCTGTCACCCCTCTATCTAACAGTAAGCAGTGAGTCTGACCTCAAAGATGACTGTGTAGTGCTGTATGAGGTCCTCTACGGCGCGGCCAGCAGTGAAGTCCTTCCCGTCGGCCTGGAACAGCGTGGGACCGAACACTATGGCCAGATTATGGAGGTTCATCTGGTTCAGCTCAGAAAAACGCTGCACGCTGAAACACATGTAGGGAAAACACACATGGGTATGTGCACAAATGCATGCACAGAGGATTTAAATGTGTGTGTGTGTGTGTGTTTCTCACCAATAGAGGTGGTTGATAAGGGCTTGTAGTGTAGCCTTGTTGACATGAGGCAGTCTGTTCAACAGCAGCTGGTACTGGGAGATTTTTTCGCTTTCTTCCTGAACGGCTGGAGTAAGGAGACAGAGAGAGGGGAAGGAAAATGATGAATAGAGAGGGAACATAAAGAGACGCAGGATCACAGAGAGTGTCAGGAAGTGTAAGAGGGAAAGATGGAAAGCACAGGATGAGAGAGAGAGAAAGAGATGGAGAAGAAATCATTAGTGAAAGGGTAGGATAAAGACATAAAAATGTAGACAAATACAGCGAGAGAGGATGAAAAGAACAGACAGACAGCGACGGAAATCGAGTTTCAAATCAGAGATAAAAGTGACAAGCTCCCGATAAAGATTTACTGTAATGCTCTGACACAAAAACCGCATTTCCTTTTAAGCTGACATGTAAACAGGTTCAGGTGTAGGTATGAAGTTCTGTATCAAAACAGCAACTGTTTTGAAGATGACAACTGACACACGGCTGCAGCATCTCCAGAAAACTAATCTGGATTCAACTTCAGTTTTTCAGTATAGTTTCAATAGTAAACACTTGAAAGTCACTGAGACTTCTCTGTTGGGACTTTAGTAGAAAATAGTCCCTAGACTGTTAAAAATGTCCACAGTAAGGTCTGTGGATTATCCTGAAAAAACAGGACATTTTCATTTTTTTCATTCACCTCCATTGTATTGGAATGGCAGCAGAAGTCTCACAGAATCTCCAAATCTCATATAATAAATATAAAACCATTTACATGGCTGGATAGATGCAAGTGGAAAAAAATGTTTTTTGTGATTTGGGCGAACTGATCCATCCTCAAATCACAGCATGACTATACTGCAGGGCTCATCAACAGTCTTGTGAATCTTACCAGCAGCACTGAGCCAGTTGCTGGCATCCTCTGATGTGAACAGTCCCTCTTCTAACTCCCTGAAGAAGCGTTTGAGTGTGTTGGAGACGTCGTCCACCTGGTGCTCTCCTTCCCTCAGACGAAGACTGCGAGCATCACGGCGGAATCTCTCGCACAGCCCTGCCACGCGGGAGTTCACACCGCTCTTACGATATATCCCCTCAGAGGTCAAGCCTAAAAAAAAAAAAAACACACATACACAGACAAGATCATTGTCAATTAATCTGTTGATTATTTTCTCGATTAATCGATGAGTTGTTTGGTCTATAAAAAGTCTGAAAATGGTGAAAAATGTTGATCAGTGTTTCCCAAAGCCCAAGATGACGTCCTCAAATGTTTTGTTTTGTCCACAACTCAAAGCTATTCAGTTTACTGTCGTAGAGGAGTAAAGAAACCAGAAAATATTCACATTTAAGAAGCTACAATCAGAGAATTTTGACTTTTTTTAATTAATCGTTGCAACTCTAGTCTATACTGAAACTCTTAGAAGGGACATACTGTAAAACACCATTGTTGGATTAAAAAATTTGATATACATATTTCAATTTAAACAGAAGGATCATCCAGTATAGATTCAGAAATGTCAACTGAACTCATAAGAATTTAAAAATATCACTGTATAAGGTGTAAAACAGGGTATTCCACCTCAAATCTAGACTTATTTTAGCAAAATGCTGCTGATGCATTGCTCTCTCAAGGCTAAAACTTTGAAGCATGTTGCCAATCAATGACGCCAAAGAATGTGTAATCCATCATCAGTCAGTCAAAACGTGGCAAATCAGCAAAATATCTGCTGTGACATCGTTGATGGTGGAGCCAGAACGGCAACATGCAATATGCAACATTTCTCCACTGGGTGTAATTTCATGTTAAATTAGAAAATAAAAGTGTCTTGGGTGTGAAACCTTTCAGATAACTGTTAAGTCCACTAGAGGGCTTCTGGTCCTGTTCTTCTGTTAGCTGCTTTTGGTAGCATTGTGTCATGATTAAAATCCTGTTTCAAACAAGTCTGTCAACTTTGATCTCATTATAAATCCTTGATGACAGGCAGAAATTACAGATCAAGGGCCTACAGGTCCTCATATGGCTCCAAATAGGGCTGTCACAATAATGTCGCAATATTGCAATACCGCACTATTGACAGGGCGGATATTCGGTATCGTAGCAACAAGACGCAACCACAGCGTCTCATCTGAAAAAAAACGTGGCGCCTCATTGCCCTTCTGTGTTTTGCATTTGACAATAAACAAGTATTTAATTAGTTTTAAAACTGTCATCTTTGTCATTTAAAAAGCAACAATATATTGAATAATAATCTAACTATAAAGCTTATTTATACAGCACTAAAATCAGGTTAAATAAAGAACTGTAATTTGCAATAAGAAAGGCAATAATACTGCATATCGAGGTGTTGAGTCAATCATTATGATTACCGCATGGGAAATTCCTTCATCGCGATAGCCCTAGCTCCTAACACCCAGAAGAAGTCACTACACTCAGTCAAAAGGTTTGAAAAACTTCATCTCAACATAAAGGATGGTCGCGTCAAATGTCATGGTAAATAACCACTGCCAGCACATGAAGGCGAGACTGAGGACAGTCCTGACCTGGTTTCCCGGAAAGCTGACCAGAGGGATTAACATCCCACGACAGGAAAATGGAGGATATCAGCAAAGTGAAGCCTCCCACACACACACACACAGCTCTCTACACTTACGCATATGTGGAAAGTTTGGAAACACAAGTGCATACAGTAAATGGAGGGAAATGTGAGAGAGAGAGGAGGAAAAGGCAGCTCAAAGGGAGAGGACAGGGGTTGACAGAAAGGAGAGAGAAAACTAGTCAGAGTCAGCTGGTGGAGGTGGGAGGAAGACAAAAGGATGAAATGTGAGGACTAAAGAGAAGAATACAAAAGAGAGGGGAAGAAAAAGCAGCAAGGAGAGAGAAATGGAGGTGGAACTGAGTTGTTTTGTTGTCTTGTGGTCTGTTGGTCTCTTGCAGTGCCAGAACTCCTGCTATTATGGTCACATGAGGACACACACACACACACAGAAAGCGCCAAGTGTGCACACACAGTGACGGCAAGAAAGACTGCAATCACACACAGCAGTGTAGACTGTGTACCAACTCCTGTGATGTAAATGCAGGCATATATGTGTGGCAGAGATAAGGAGCATGACTTTGTGAATGTATAAGTCGACACAGTGTGTGACGGAGGCAATGCTGTGACTCTTTAAATGCATTTGTGTCCCTGTCTGTGCACATCTCTGCATGTCTCTCACCGCACTGTGTGATGTAGCCGATGCAGCTGTGGACTATGACAGGTATGTCTGTCTCTGTCAGCTGCTGCTGGCTCAGTGTGTCGCCTCCACTCCCCGCTGCCGCCTGGATGGCCGCAGACCAGCCGGCAAAATCCAACTTCCTCTCTCCCTCTATGTACAGAGTTCTGAATAAAGAGACAATAACATCCAACAAATGAAGAAGAGATGGAAAAAGAGCATGGGAGTAAGGGGTAGGAAAAGGAGAAAAAAACAAAAATGGTGTGAATAATAACAATAGACAAGATTAAATGTTATAAAGACACACATTACTATACTATTGACTGTACACTGTTTAACGTGGCTAAACATTGTGGGACAGGTTGTGAAGTCAAACACAGAAGCAAACATTCATTTTTCTCCTAAAATCCCAGACACACCACGCCGACATCAAAGAACTAACGGTGACGAAGGTCGACTGTTGCGTCGCCTCACATTGCCTGTGTCTTGGCCAAAAAGTTGCACTTCAACACATCTCAAAGACTACAGCCAACGGCCAATTAGCACGTACGCCCTGCGCCTGCGTGAGAGGAAATATCTCTCCATACCAGCAGGTGAGTGGTAGTCTGTATTCATAATTCAAAAAGAGAAACCGAAAGACCTATGATGGGAGATATACAAGCTGTTTTTATGATACATACATGAAACAAAGCAGCGTTTGCCTACCATTTTCACACCACTCTCACTATAGACGGATTCGTAATAAAGCTTCTTCTATTCGAGAATATGTCTGATAAAAATGTGCAAATGGCACTGCTGTTGTCAGCCCTTGGTCGTTTGGTTGTTGAAGAAGAAATTAAGAGCTGGAGGCGAAAAATAAGGAGAAACCACACTTAGTGCATCAGCATTGTAACATACCAATCTCCCCTCTTACCTGCCTCTCTCCACCAGAACCAGCACCTCGTTGTCTTGTTGAATTGCTGTAAAACACAGATACACAGTAATCATACTATTCCAGATAGTCGTTCTTTTAAACAGAGTAAACTTCACAGTATGTCTGTACTCCCACACAGACACTGTGTGTGTACAGATTACGGTACGTATTAGGGATGTCACGAGAACAGATACTTCGGTACCAAAATTCTGAAAACATGACGGTACTCGTTTTTTTACAGTACCACAGGTACTGTAGGTACCATAGGAATAGCGGTGTCCAGTCATCCCGGGGACGATAGAAAATGTGTATGGGACGCAGTAAACTCACTATCGACGCACCCAATTTTTTCCTTGATAATGCTACATTGTGAACAACAAATCCGTATTAAAAATCGGCAGGACAAGAGCTAGTTATGATCATTGTCTAGTCATGATGTGTTCAAATGTAAACTTGTAAAATGTCGTTTTTGGCGAGAAACTTGAATAAATACAGTTGTTTGAAGTTTTCACAGCAATATAAAATACATAATAGGAAGGAAATTATGACCTGTTTAACTTCATTTAAAGTTTCATGTTTTACATTTGTTTTTTATTGCGGTATCGAATTGGTATCAAGAATCGTAGAATTTCACTGTTATTGGTATCGACTACTAATTTTCTGGTATCGTGACATCCCTAAGTACGTATGGAGTAAAAGTGTGTGTGTATCCATGAATTTATTTTTACGCGTCTCACTCACAGAGTTCATTCAGTTTGCGGAGGTGGATCTCCTCTCCCTGGCTGTCCTCCAGGTAGGCGTGAAGCGTGGAGCCCACCAGAGCAAACCAACCAACCTTGGATGTTTGTAGGTTCAAGCCGTCTTTACACTTCAGCCGCCCAATCCGCTCAAAGGCCAGCCTCAGTAGAGGCTCTGCACTGGCCGGGATAAAGGTCTACAAATAAAAGGAGGACATAATGGCTTTGTAACACATCGCACATTAATCATTGTTTCCCTTCTCGTTTGATTATTTAACCACTTCAGTCTGTGCATTACTGAACCCCTCTGTGAAAACCGATACTAATTCAATTGTTAGAAAGGTTAAAGCTCCTGCACAGTACATCAATGATTTGTCTTTGTGGCTAGACATGCAGGAGCCATGGATGTGCTGTCCATCTACCATCTTGGCATTTATGTTTCTGGTGATGCTCAGTTAAACAGAAACAGCCATTAGATGCAATTTGTCTTCATTCAGCCAATTCAGCATTGTCCATATTGTTTCAAATTCCAGGTGCTGCGTGACTTTTGAGTATCACTCTGACACATCCAACTGTTTTTACAATAATCACAGACATTTTTTGTCCAAGCACTTTGCTACATCCACTTTCAGCAGAGCAGAAGGTCAAAGTAACTGTTGCTGCACATCATCATGCAGCTGACAATTACATCAGCTGTAAAGAGTGCTGTTCAGAAGGAAAATAAGTGGCACAGGAAACAAGTCAGCATTAGCCAGCCCTGTCCTGACCACTAGGCAGCATTCCCCGTCTCAGCATAGCTGAAACTGCACACCTTCCACTTATCAGAGCTCTTCAATTTCACTACAAAAAATGAACAGTTGCTATGTCAAGTCTTCCCTCTGTAAGGGTCCACCTGAGGAGAAAGCACAAGGATTTCAAGGATTTGCATTTCTGTGTGGTGGTTACCTTGGCAATAGACTTAACCCATTCCTTGTGGCCGTCTGGGTCATCAGTGCCAAACAGATAGAGACGCTCTGACTCTGAATAGAGTTCAAAGGTGTGGTCATACCTGAGGGGTTAGAAAGAGAGGTTAGGAAGAAGTGAAATGGAGGGCAATATAAAAATCAGGGGGGAAAGAGAGAGAAAGAAGTCAAAAAGCAAAAATGTTCATGCGTCCAGACATGCATTTGGTATATTTCCCTTGGACAGACGACTCTGAATAATAACACACAGTTTCAGTTTTAGGGTACTTTCACACCGGCATTTTAGTTCTGCTCTGTTCCTGTTCACACTACCTTTATACAAACAAACCAAGAGGAGTAAACATGAAGTTATACAGACTGACAGGTAACTCGTTGATTTGACAGTTTTTGCGGAAGTTAATGCAGCACTTTAAAGCGTCCGATGTGAATATTTATGTTCTTTGAATAATAACTGTTTATAAGCATTATTAGTATTATGAGACTGCAAATCGGCCGCATGTTATGATGAATAATGGGAGAGACAGGACTAATGCGAACGTCAAGGAGTGCTTGGACATTCACATGAGTACTGTGGGATTGCCGTCACACACTTTTTAATGAACTTAATGAACTGTCAAAGTACACAGAGTCGGATACAAGCACAGCAGTTTTAACAGCTTTTGAGCGCTTAATCAGAGAAAATACCCGCGGTGACGTGCTTATATACATGGCCTTAAATACAGATCGCTTCCTGAACAGGAATTTAATGATCAGCAGATGGATTTATGAGTAGTTTAGCTTTTGAAATTATGCGAAAATCACATATCTGCTATCATAAAATCCTGTGGTTGGTTCATTTGCTTTCCCACAACAAACAAACCGCGCCAGAGTCCGCTTGGAAGCGGACCGAGACTCACCTTTTCAGGCGGTCTATTCGATTGTTTGGTCCGCACCAGGGTTTGATTGACCGCTTTCACACCAGCCCAAACAAACCGTTCTAACCGGGGAAAACGGACCTGAGTTTGTTTTAACCGAACCAAACGAGTTAGGTGTGAAAGCACCCGTAGCTATGGTTATTATTTTAGTTTTTATTAGTAATAGTAATTTAATACACAGTAAACTGAAGGGGAAATGGATCAGTTTGTGTCTGTATACCCATGTCTCTCAGGTGCGTCGACAGCCAGGCAGACTATCTCTGAAGCCTTCAGAGATCCGTTAGGGTTCGAGTTCTTGTCACTCTCATAGTAGCTGAAGGTGCCATCATTCAGCGTGCACCAGCGACGACTGAACTCTACATGGAGGGACAAATAAAAATGTACCAATTATAATATTAATACAAATGGCACTTGTAGACACTGTAGTTTTATATCTTTACTGCACTGTGTCGCTAACTGTGAAGCCAATTTTTTACATGCCTTTGTTTAGAAAATGGCTTTTCAAATACACTGTGTATTAATTATTAGTGTTCTTTATTACTGTGGGGAGAAGTGTAAGTAAGTGTTACTGTTGCATAGTGTGTGTCTGTGTGTGTGAATACCTTCTTTGCCCTTGCGCTCTGTGATAGCCCGAGCCATGGATGCAGTCTTGAACAGGAAGCCATTGTGAGACACACAAGGTGGTGGTGAGTAATGTACCGCCTCCATGCCTCCGCCCACCTCTGACCTTGGTAGCTCTGAAGGAGAACAAAAACAAACAAAAAGTAAAAACAAAGTAAAATAATCTTCTTGAGTAAAAACATACAGGCTGTCATCTACTGGGAGTCAATCCGAAATAGGAGACGTGCATCTGGTAAAAATAAGTGGAAAATGTTATACATCCCAAACACTCCTGGGTATGACAGGAATGTGTGTTTGGTTATGCAACATTTAGGAATTATTGCTGGTGGCACATAGAAAAAAGAATAAGGAATATGCGTTCAATTGTCCACACAATAATTTGACAGTATTACTATCACATATTGACATGTAGCCAGACAATATAGACACCATCAGACAGGTCTACAGCACATATAAAGCAAATATCAATTGTAAACTATAATTTAATATGTATGTTGGGGGTGAGCTATTTTCATCCACAGTTTGACTTAAACAAATTCATCACAGTGTACAATATAATCCCTAACTATTACTCATATGTGACCCGGTGCATGCACAGGGTCTTACTGTACCTGTGTTGAGGTTGTGGCTAATCAACTCAGCCTGTAAGGGTTGTGAGTGTGCGTTGGCCAGGGAGATAGCCGAGGGCCAACTTGCCATACCAGTTGAACAATTTACATCTGCACCGCAGAAAATCAGGCTCAAGGTCTCCAGTACATCACTGCACTGCACATTTATACAAAGAGCCTGGGGAGAAGGAGACAGGAGGAGAAAATCGAAGCATGATCAAATCCTTATGTACAAATTCAGAATATGAAGGAACCTCTCTGTTGAGCTCTATACAATTAACCTACAACCTGGTAAGATAAAATAAAGACACACTATTGCAATACTGTTAAACCCAGTCTCGTTGGGAGGGGAAAAGCAGCTGGTGGGAAAGGGAGACATAGTTACAGTCAGACAGAGAAAGAAAGAGATAAAATGAGTAAGAACAATACTAAATTGATAAAAAACTGATGACTTTTGTAATATGGTCCTGCAGCTGCTGACCTGGCTTTAATCATGTCATGTGATCCTCGGTCAGCTTTTTGTTTCGAAGGAAACAGATGAGGTCAAACTCAGTGTGTGTGTGTGTGTGTGTGTGTGTCTAGGCAGGTTAAAACCTTCAGCAGGCCCTCTGCTGATCCACAACCACCAACAGTGTAATGAGCTTTCTGGGCCAGTACCTGTCAACACTGTTATGTCTTTACCAAGTGGAACTTAAAGAAATGCCTTTTTTGTTATTGTTAAAAACAAATCTACTGCTCTGTCAATGAAAAACTCAAGTAATTATTTGGGGATTTGTAGGATCTGCCGAGGTTATTATTATGTCAAAACTACTAACATAGTGTTCTCAAGCGTTTTAAATCTTGTGCCAATTGCTGAGTCTACTCTAAATCCACTGTATGCACATTTAATAACACAGCAACCAGGGGCCATTTTATAGTGATTAGTCTGTAAGCTCCCTTGAACCTTTTGCTTCAGTGAACAGTGATCTAAGAGCAGATGAAAAGCAACTGGTCTGATAAACTTTTGCTGCTCTCTGTGCTGGGCTGCACAATTATTTGTTCATTATATTTGATTAATTGTCATGTAATTCAGCGGTACTCAAGTGTTACAATTGCTGTTTTTTATTCTCCATTTCACTGAAGGAACTATTGAGGTATTTCCAATACATCCAAGTGGACTAATTACAACCTTTGAATGTGCAACATGAAGCCATGTTACCAAAAACAAAAGATAAGCACACAGATTTGGTGGGAAATAACAAAAAAAAACTTACATATATCTTTGGAAAAACATGAAAACAATAATTGGTTTAAAGTAGAATACAAACAGATAATAACGTCAAAAGAGGAAAATCTTCACACATTCAAAACACAAAATCACTGTTTTAGTTCCTAGAAGGGGATTATCATTGTCATTTGGAGATTATTTGGTTTTAAACCAGATGATGATAGACAAACACAGATTTCTGTACCTGACAACCCAGGATAAATCTACTGCGTTGTCTTTAGACTGAGTTTATGTCCGAATATTGACCCAAATGTAAAAAAAAGAGGAAGGAGGGGGAGGCTGCGGAACAGGAACAATGTTTTGACTGAGAAGAGGAGGATGCAGTGTTTTTACAGCTGAGGAACACACACATACACACACACCAGTCTGTCTTCTGTTAAAACCAATAAGCTCTTTTGGATCTGATTGAGAAATTCCACAGCACTCTGTCACACATGCACAGACAGAACCCCTCCTCTATTTAAGCCTCTACACACATACAGACAAACAAACCAATTAACAAAGATTCAAATTGCACAAGAAACCCGATACAAACACACACACACACAAACACAAGACATAGAGACAAACTGCATTTCTCTGTCTCACACACCACTGAAGAAATCTGATTGAAGACATCTGAACAAAAAGCTGTAGTCAGCCATCTGGAGCGGAACACATCCACGTACATATACTGTACAGTCTCATCATATGGATCACATGATAGAGCTGGTATATAGGGCCTGGGAATCAATGTTATTTTATGCTGAACACCAGGCCTTTCAGTGGCTACAATGGTCTGCCATAGTTTTCAGCAGCTTCTTCTCGTTTACATATGGAGCAAACAACACAGGTGCCATTTTCAGTTACACTTAACATACATTTTATGGCTAAAAATGCCACTGAACTATTAAAAGTGGAGATATTGTGCAGAAACAAACTGAAGAAGGATGTAAAGAACAGCCTGGAGTAATGTTAACATTATCAAGGCAAGGAACAGATAGTAAATTAATACATTATCAAACAGCAGGTTGAAGATCGCTATTGAAATAATTAAGAATGTCCTATGAAATGATTCACAAAGTAAATAATGATTATAGTGAGGAAAAATCAAATCGACTTAAAGAGAGATTGGTGACTTTCCACTTGTGATTTTCTGTTAACTAGAGTTGTGAATGTTGAGAGTTAAGATGTCATTAAAATTGATTAAACATTGTCCTTTTGTCTTTTTTCATAATTTTGTCTAAATCATAACTTACATCATTTAAATTTAACTTTAAATATATTTGACTTACATCAGATATTTACACACAGCTGGAAAAAAACTGCTTTGCTTCGACCGAGTCTAAATACTTCTTTACGGTTTCAATACAGCTGATCACATTATATTGTAGCAGAGAGGAAGGGGAATGGGGATACAATGTAGTTTTCCCTTTTAAATCTTTGGAATAGGAGTAGATACAGTATAGGAGTGACATCTGGGATCAGGGTTGAAGAGGGGGAAACAAGGCCAACTAGAGTAAAGGGGAACAGTGAACCGACCGCGGTGAGAGAGTTCAAAAGATTTAATTTAGTCTGAACTGAATACCTTCAACATGAAACAGTCGGAAAAGTACACGAGTACAGCACCATTTTGGAAAACTGGATCAATGGGAAGCCATGTGCTAGACAGAGTGCTGATCCCTGGGGTGGGTTAGATTGACATTTTGTATTTTCACCTTTTTCTCCGCACTTTCTCTTTTCCTTTGCCAGAGACGCAATTTACTGCATCTCTCCTGCATTGTTCCACTCACATTTTTGCAGTCTTGTACTTCACTTTCATGCAAACTCCTTTACCCCCACGAGAATTAACTGAACTAGTGCAGTTTACTGGACTTTTACTAGGACATAGAACACATAGGACACATTTAATCAAAATTTCATTGAAATCGCAATATGGCCTACTGCAATTTTCAAATCGCAGGATTAGATCGCAATATTTGTTAAAGGCGAATTGTGTGTCAAAACAATATTTTTAATTTAACATTGTGTGCTGTAGAGATGTCCTGGGATACGCATTATACTTAAGAAAACCTCTTTGTTTGGTATAGATCCTCGCAAAAATCACGCAATAATCATTCAAATATGTTTTTCAATGAAAATGAGAATAATGATGTAAACATTATCATTCCCTCTAATATCACAAATCATATTGCATTTTGCAATATCAGTCAAAACAATTGCAATTAGCTACAGTATATTTTCAAAATCATGCAGCCCTAGCTTTTACAGCCTCATATTTGGGAAAACTATACACTACAACTAAAAACATGAATTTAGCGGCTCTACGTCACTGGAGCTATGAGAGAAAATTGCTGCTCATTTGTTGACTCCTATTTTATCCACTTTAACCATCACACTGCCCTAACCATCTAGTTTAGATGTACTGGCTGACGCCACAAGCCACAAAAGTCAATACTTGAGATCAATCCCTGCAGGCTAACATTAGCCACCAAGCTCAGCCATATCATGATGTACTGTAATTTGACCACAAGCAATATAAAGTTCAGAAACAGCACCTTGCTGCAAACAAGTACAGTGTGATGTTTTGTGATGACACGTTCCTAAGCCTGATAATTGTATGTGTGTGTGTTCCAGTAAAAATGAACAAAACCAGCCCTCTCTGTCCCATGTGGACATATATGTGAAAGCCATGTTGTATGTAGGTCAGTGTCCTGTAACGAGTCAATAGCCAACCATGTGCCTTCTGAGCAAGAGAAGTACACCAATCAGAACAAAGTACAATCAGGAAATGAGTGTTTGAGGACCTCACGCCCTCCAACATCTGCTGTCTATGAAACAGGGAGTAATGTAATAACACACACACACACACACACAAAGAAAGAGAGAAGAGAAGGGAATTCAAGAATCTTACCCAATTTCCCCAGAGAGAGAGAGAGAGAGCGAGAGAGCGAGAGAGAGAGATTTTATCTGGGTGTGTCTAGAATCACAGGCCTCCATCTGGCCTCTGCAGTTATATGGGACAGAATAGGAGGAAAAGAAAGAGACGAGAGGCACAGAAGAAAGACAAATATTGTGAAAGGAAGATGAAAGCATTTTAGTGGGGCGCATTAATTAGAGACTAATTGTACTTGGCTACAAACTCAACATAATACACTCCGACCTCCTTTGTGCAGACACACACATGCTTTGTCCATTTCTGCACATACCGAACGTCCAACCAAAAACACACATTTACGCATGTCCATATATTAAATCCAGATGAGAAAGAGTTATCCACATATGCTCCGTCATTACCTCACCAGGGACAGAATACGAAGAGAGAGGGAGATGGAGAAGGAGGTGGAGGTGAAAAGCCAGACAGATGAAGAAGAAGGGGAAGAGAAGAGGAGAGTGTATGTGGCAGAAACAGAAAGGCAGACACACACAAAGAGGGAGGGAAATAACTGGGAAATAAACAAGAAAGCAGATCCCAGCTCTCTGCACAATTTAAAAGGATTTATGACCTAAAATCCTACAGTGTGAATGAGGAAATGAGAGGACTCAGTTGGAAAAAGGGAAGAGAGATGAGGGAATGGACCAAAAAGGGTAAGAGAGATGGAGCTTTTCTTCTATGGAAGCCACTTTCCAAAACTATAAAAGCACAAAAACAAGCCCATAAAGAGTTTTTACTGCTGACTCTCAGCTGTGCCTGTTTGTTATAGTAAGTAGCAATAACATGCTGATTGTCACCACCATGCAGTCAACACAGACACAACAAACACAAGCTCAAGAATACTGGGAGCAGGTTTTAACAAATGCAACAAAGATGCATGATAATATGAGACGTAGTTTTGATAACTCCCTAAGTCCCTGACTTAAACTTGGCACACATACTCTCAAGCTGCCAACACTTCTCTCTGTGTTAAATAACTCAATGCCATTCTGTACATGTCTGTCAAACTTGTTTTATGCTCCACCCAGTGCTCTTTGATTCCTCACAGAGACGTAAAGGAAACACCAAACAACAACAAGGCATTTTGCCAAGTCAAGGCAAGTCAAAAGGCTAGTATAATATAATAAGACACCATGAGGGAAGACAGGCTGCCAAACATACAACAGTACACAAAAAAAAAAAAAAGTTGAGTTTCCCTGGGACAATTGGGCTTTTTTGCATTTTCCAACACATGTTGAATAATTCTTTATAGAAACATGAACACTATGTTCTTGCAAGAGGATATGAAACCCAATGAATGAATGAAAGATTGTGTAAAGCGTCAATAGTTGAATACCTATTGCAAAAGAGAGGCAAAGAGAAAGAGGACACAAAGCAGGAAGGGATAGAGTGAGAGAGACAATGATGTCCATTGACAGAGGTGAGCCTATCATCTCTCTGAGTACACAGAGAACACATGGACTCACACACAGAGAGACAGAGCAACACAGACCAACAAAAATGCAAAAAAATGCACAGAAACATGCCTACACACACATTGATATGCATGTTAACGTATCTCAGCCCACTCCCAGTGAAAACCATACACACAATAACTCTAATGTGCTCACTGACATAGAGCTACAGTACAGTCGCCCTTATTATATAGTGTCAAGACAAAACTATGCCCCACAAACACATTCACATTTGTGTTAGTTTTATTGCACTGAGCTCACATACTGTCACAGATTCAAAGTCCATTGACACACATTCCTATACTCACCCTACTAACTTGTTACAACTCACATTCTTCACAGAGATAATCTACAAAAACACACAGATGCAGACACACAAAATACTTTCACTACCTTCTCCTACAGCTCACCAGCACACACAAACTCACCTGTAAGTTTTCAGTTCCTTTCAGTCACTCCTCTGTTTGACTGTCAGTCGACACAGACACGCACACGCCAAAGAAATATCTAGTTTGTGATGCTTTACTGTGGCAGAAGGCTAGGGGAATACTAGCAACTTACACATAAGAGAAAGAAGCAGCAGTGAGGAGATCAACTTTCTTCTGCAGTCCCAGACAAATAATGAGGGGGGGGAAAGAGGGAGAGGCGGAGTTACAGCACATTCCAGCTAAAGCAGTGAGTAATGATGTCACATTCAGAAAGAAAAAGGAAAAACAAAGAAGAAAGGAAGCAGAGAAGTAGGGATGAAAAGCCAGGACTAGATAAACAAACCTGAATTTGAGCCAGAGACACTCCAGCGCTCTCACATCACACAAACTTCTGCTTCTCTCAGAGCCTTACTGTCCATTCCTTTTCACATAGCTGCATAGTTGTCACAAACCCATTGCATACTCTATTATTTCTTAAGACACACCCTAGTGGAAAGAGTAGCAACACCACAGACCTGAGGAACCTGAAGTATTTGAAAAAGAACAGGTAGAGCAGCATCTGTTTGAAATGAGGGGAATACAAAAGACAGGCAGAAAGCTGATCACGTTCTAAAGAGACAGCCTCAGACAAAAAGTAGAAACAAGAAAAAGAGATAGCCATCGTGGAGGAGGACTGAATGAAGAAGGGAGGACCAGCAGCTGAACAAAAACAGCTTTAAAACGACCAGTGATTGGGATGTGTGTGACAATAAGAAAACTTCCTTTATCTCCTTCTTCTTGTCCCAAACACAGTGACTAACACACACAGACAAGGTTGAACGCTTGGGAGAGGAAAAATAGAACTCAGTCAGGTGCTAAATGTGACTCACTCACACACTCAGTGTGTCTGTGAGCAGTCCACATTGTTTGTGGTTAAGTGGGTTAAGCAGCTAATGAGTGACCCAGCAGGGTCTGAAACACTAAGACATTTACCGCACACAGTGGAACACGGCGAGGGCACAATATAAAACCCCCGACTCTAGCTGTCCGGAAAACTGTTCCCAAGTGTCCTATTTCGGACTTTTACTGACCAACTTTATCATGTTGACAGGGCAGAGGTATGTGTTTTCTGAGCTCCCCAATTAGGACAGATACACTGGTAGTCCATCATGAGAGGGCTGTTGTTAATTCCTGACTTAATTGTAATGTCTGTACATAGAGGCCAATGCTGATTCTCTTAAACCACTAGTACTGTATGAGCTTACACTTTGCAAACACTAGTGACTCAAAAGCAAGCCAGGAATGAAACAAATAAAACATCACTCTAATTACTCAAATCTGAATGTCAGTATTGCAATTGGCACTGTGCTTTAAATGTTGGACTTAATCAGGGATTCAGCCAGCTTTTGCAATGTATGAACCAGCGTTTCACTCCTACTGCAGTGAGTTCAAATCAGTCCCTTGAATGCCCCACTTTGAGGTGAAGTGACAAATGTAGCTTGCCTGAATCAGCTAGCTGGGAAAGTTGAATCAATACAAATTTTGAAACCAAAAAAGAATAAATGCTTGTCTTTAGTGCAATATTGGACTGTAATACGTGTATTTACACCAAGGAACTAACTTATTTTTTATGTTCTTTTGAACTGGTTTCACAGGAAAAGCCCGTTTTGTTGTCTCTCTGTCTATCAGTCAATCTATCTACAAGTCAGTACTAGAACGGTCAGGCCACTTCTTTATTCTTGGATTCTTAGTCATGGTCTGAGTAGTGAAGATGCAGATGTACGGTGTATGGTGTGTGTATGTCTTACAAAATCCAGTCACAACTAAAGCCTGTGACCCTCTATGAGACATATGCACACAGCTGCTGGAAAAAAAATCTTAAAGGAGGCACTGTATTGTGAAGCAAAGGGAGCAGTCAACACTACATCACTACATTCAGCGAAGTGAATAAATGAATTAAGTCACCATGATGGATTAAAAAGACAATTTAGTCATAGTGGATTGCTAAACGAACCATCTCTAAACCCTCCCTGTGTACAAAAGCCTCTTTTTCTCAAGGTCTAGTGACTGACTCAATGTAGTTTTGTATATTAAATCCCTATATAACCACAGAAAATGCAGCGTGTATATTCAAATCCAAGCATGAGGGTAACGCAGACAAAAGCAAACAATCAAAGCAGTGATTTCAACTTACATTATTGAGCTCTTTCTGGTTCCCGTACAGAGGGTGGTACTTCCTGTATTTGCCCTGGCGGTATTTGTTGGTGATGAAGCGCCGTCGTTCTTCGCTGCAGCTAGAAGGCATCAAAGCTTCACTTGGCGGGACGTTGGCTGCCCAGAAACTGTTTACCCGCTCGTTGCCCAGCAACAGGAACACCTGCATCACGAGTAGGGATTAGGAGAAGTATTTCCACATTAAGAATGATAGGAAGCGTGTGTAGAGGTCAAGATGTGTGCTGTCATCTGACAATATACACTGTACAGTTCATTAAGTATGCCTGTACATTTTTTGTATTATTTTTATTACATTATATTGGACCAAGTTGCAAATATTCTCTACCCTTATGTGTGTATATCAATATGCAACACCACCACTAACTACTGCCTTAGAAATTACCACAGAGTTGAATCCAAACCCTGACACAGTGTCAACAAAAACTCAAAGCTCACTCTAAGCGTTACAAGGATTAACTACTGTATACTAGACTGTATTATGTTATACAAGTGTACCTAATCAACTGCTACCTCAGTATAAATTAATCTGCAGCTCTATCTGGGTTTAAGCAGCCAAATTAATTGTTCATGACGAATGGGCTACCTACGGGTCTGAAAAGTGAAGCCAATGCAGAAGTGCCTCAAACTTGCATTCTTTCTAACAGCCAGCAGGGGGTGACTCCTCTGGTTGCAAAAAGAAGTCAGATTGTATAGAGGTCTATGAGAAAATGACCCTACTTCTCACTTGATTTATTACCTCAGTAAACATTGTAAACATGAGTTTATGGTCTCAATCGCTAGTTTCAAGTCTTCTTCAATATATGATATTTTATTCCGTATAAAAAAAAAACACTCCTGTGTGTGTGTACCTGTACAAGCTCCTCTGTCCAGACTTTCCTGTCCATCTTCAGACTACGAACCTTTGAGATGCTAGGACCCAGTCCTCTGTGCTCTCCTGGAAAAGACACACACATTTTGAAGACAAAGTACATACAGACCGTGTAACAGTACTGTGGAATTCTATTCTACAACCACCCCAATACTGTACTGGAGTTTTTACACCAAGATAATTGATATTTGTCATGTCACTGTAACACACAGCAAAGATTAAAAAAAATAAAATCAATCAAAATATATCCTCTGTACAATTCTAACCACATTTTGAAGAAATGTATGAAAATGGAGACACTCAAAAACATGTTAACAACAATGTCAAAACTTTGTTTAACAGAAAATATTCACATTGACAAATGCACACACATAGATGCACACACACACACACACACACACACACACACACACACACACACACAACCTGCGCATCGTTTGCAGATCACCACACACAGGTTGATGGCAGCCCACTCCGGCTTGGGAGCCTCACAGTCGGCACAGAGACTGTTGCTAGGCTCCGCCCAGATCCGATCTGCCACCTCGCTATTCGACAGCGCCTCACCTATCGCGTTCTGCATGGCGTCAACCCACTGCTCTCGCTGCTGCTCTGACTCTGCGATAAAACTGCGAAGAGAGACAAACACACGGCCGAGTGTTAATGCCGACATGGTGGTGTCGATAACAACTACCAAGTGATGGAAATGAGAAAGCCTGTGACTGGAAACTAAACAAACACACACACACACACACACACACACACAGACAGATTTGTGGCTTGACGCAGACTCGCATGTCTGAATACTTCCTCTTTTCATCTGTCTAACAACACATTGGTCTCTGTCCTTAAACACATATACAGTACACACACTTCTCAAACGACTAGAGAGATGCACAAATGCACACTTAGACCGAGACACACACTGACTCACAGTCCAACTCTTATACAAATACACAAGCCTTTTCAGATTTCCCCATCCTGTCAAGCTGAGCCCTTGCGCTGCAGGCTGTACACTGTCAGCCAAAAGACCACACACACCACACCAACACTTGTGCACACACATCTCCCTAACTCTTCTTCTCTCACACACACAAACACTCATACAAAGGGCTTTTCACATTCTCCAAGGATGTCCAGCTGAGGACTGTGAGGATAGCTGGACGGTGGGAGTTCTCAGTAAAACAACATGATCTGATTTCCCTGAAGTATCCTTGCACCAAGACCAACTCAGCCGTTGACTAACAAGGAAGAATGTTTTGCACTTAAATCCTTATGAGGAAAACATAAATCCATTGTCGAGATGAAAAAAGTAAAAATCAGTCAGACTGTACAGTACATCAAATTATACTTACAGAGGACACATACACAAAGCACATATCCAAGTCAAGAGTTTACTGTATACACATGGCAGAGAGTTAGTAAGTGTGTGTGTTGCATTTATGCAGTACCTGAATATGCGGTAAGGTGTGGTGAGATCAAATCCACGACGATCTGATTCTTTAACATTTCCTACATTCATCTCAATGGATGTGATACCCACTCCTATACGATGGTCCTGGAAGAAGAAAAAAATCTGGGTGAGTGGCTCAACTTTATGTTAATAAATATTATTTGAAATTGCTATTTTACATTTGTTTTACTGTAGAAGGCTGAAAGTATCTCCACTACTTTATCTATAAATTTAACCTTAAATGTTGACGATGATGTAAGTTGATGTTAGATTTGATAAACTTGTAATCGCACTGTAAAATTAAAAATGTTCTGTGTAAAGGGAAATGAGAAAGCCTATGTGAGCCCTGTCATCAATTTCTTCTGGTGCTTTTTGAAAAGGAAAAACAGGAAAATAATGACACAAGAATGGTACATGTTGTAATGTTTTTTCTGTCAATTATGGATCAGCAGATGCATTTTAATCACTCAATAGAACCCTTTTTTGGTGCATTAATACCCAGATTTAGTTTATATAGTATTTTGCAAAATAAAGACGACACTACTACTATGTGATTTGAACACACTGCTCATCTCTGTAGTCACACACAGAGCGTCCTTACCTCAATGTTTTTGTAGAGGAAGACTTTATCTGAGGCGACAACGGTATAAAGTTTGGAGCGTAACCCTCTGAGTTCCAGATTGCCCTGAAACTCCGGGGTCAAAGGTGAGCAGGGGTTCATGGTGCTGCGCAGATGGCGCCCCCTGGTGCAGTCCTGCAGTACAGCCACCCAGTCGTTTCTCTCGACTGGATGGATGTGCAAAACATGTATGAATAAACATGTGTGTAGTAAAAATATGCATCCACAAATACTGTATATGTGAACCAAGATACATCATTTGTGCATGCATGAGACATATGCACATGACCTCTTATAAACGGTAACACACGTTATTTTTAATGTGTGCAGGCACCCACACACAGATGACTAGACAAAACAGACAGACCTTCACTTTCAGCCCTGAAGATAAATGTCCGGTTGCTTGTGACGACCTCAAACTTCAGCTCTCCCACACTGGCCACATTAGTGATGAAGGCGGTAGAGATGATCCCCTTAGAATACACTTCCTACAACACACCACACACACACAGCAAAAACTACTCTGTAAAAAAGATCCATATCTAACATACATAATGTAGAAAGTGCATTAATGTGGGTGTGTTTCGTGAGCGGGAAAGGCAGTCTTAATGCATCAGTGCAATCGCGCTATTTGACGCATTTTTGACATCCGTCCCTTGATGGTCTCATAGAGCAGATACACTTCCACCTTATCAAATATATCAATCCACACTGACTCTGAGAAGTATGTGAAGCACGTCACCGCAGGAGGACATCACACTTATCTGTAATTATTGATCATGACCCCCAGTTTCGCTTTGAGCTTTACGGTTTCAATATAGGCATATTTCTCCTGCTTGCTACAAAGGGTGGGGACAGATAATCAACTGATACAATATGTATACATGGAGTCCACTTGAAAACTATTTTGTCCAGCTGGTAATGACGACAGTGACGTTCAATAGGTCGGAGTTGGTGTGGACTGAACGGACTGAACCAGAGGTGGGACCAAGTCATTGTTTTGCAAGTCACAAGTAAGTCTCAGGTCTTTGCACTCAAGTCCCAAATCAAGTACCAAGTCCTAAACTCTAAGTTTCGAATCCGAAACAGGTCATAATGCGCTATTCACCAAATGTAATGCCCTTTTAACAACAGAGTAACGTAACGTTAGTTCTTCATGGTTTTCTCCTGTAACTTGATTGGATGCTGTCGGATTGGTTCAAACAAAGTGGATCTGGGGAATTAAGTGTAAGATAATCAAATGTAAGTCCCAATAATATTTATCAAAAATAAAGAATCCAGAGCTTAAAAAAAACAACACCACTTTTCAAGGATTCAGCAATATACAACACAAAATAGAAATTTGTTTGTTCAGTTCAGTTCAGTTATTTCCACCACAAGTAAATCATCTTCCCAAGCAAATCAATAAAGGATCTCTCAAAAAGTAAATTAACCCAACATCTAGGATGCTGTCTGAGTTACCTCCAGTACCGGGCAGTTGATCTTCTTTGTGAACACACTTTTTAAATAACATCCTTTTTGATCTTTGGGCTTGGGGGGAAGGTATCAAGAAGGCCTATTTTCAAGTCAAAAGGCTGAAGTCCAAGTGAAGTCACGAGTCACTGGTGTTGAAATCCAAGTCAAGTTGCAAGTCTTTTTTTATTTTGTCAAATCACTTCTAAAGTCATCAAATTTCTTACTTGAGTCCAAGTCATGTGACTTGATTCCACACCTCTAGACTGAACGCTTCAGTAGCGCTTGCATGCTGTTCACGTCTCGCTTTTGTCGTAGATTCCCAGTAAGAGTGACTAATGTGATGATGTGATAGAGTTACTGTACATGTTTGCTTTTACCTTGTCATTGTCAAAGTATCTCAGGTAGTCAACATCCAGCTTTACCCATCGTCTCTGATAATAAAGGGCCCTGTGTAAGAAAACACACACACAAACACACTTTCAAAACATGAAGTACAAACTCTTTTTACTGTAGTACAAGAGGAACTAGGACCTGGGTAGTAATTTGAAGCGTTTCAGCATAACATGTTTTATTACTGTTTCATTGTAATTATTAATGGTGGGCCTAACACTCCATGCAAAGCGTATAAAACCAACTGTACAATGTTAAAAGTAATTTTGTGAATAATAGAATGAAAGGCATGAAAAAGATTAGTTGTATTTGTTCAGGTATAAAAACAGCTCCAACCGTTAAACCATACCTTGATCTTTTGTATTGATGTCACCATGTTTAAAGTAGGATTGAGATACACAGCAGATATCTGTAGTATTGGTTGATGCCCTTTAATTAGCACAACCTCAGCTTTTGTGTGTGTGTTGTCATTCATACCCCTGAGGTGGATTCTTGTCCAGCCAGCCCATCTTGATGACAGCAGCAAGCTGAGAGCTGTCGTCTTTAGTGGCCGAAGCCAGTCTGCCAGTGTTTGGCAGGTAAATGCTTCCTTGTAGAGAGCCAATGTCCCCGTCCAGACTTTGGATGCACAGAAATAAGCACACAAACACAAACACTTAGTAAACAATATTAACAGAAAGAAACCTGAAATTAATGTTTGTATAATAACCTTGTATTATTTTTTTCTAAACAAAGAAATGTTATTGTAATATTATATGGGACACATTTCAAAGAGCCACTACCCATTAATTGAACTTATCAAACAGGAAACAAACAAGCATATTTTTTGTGTCACAATGGAAACCAAGGTTATTGCCTAAAGGTTTCTGCAGGACTCTAAGAATGACTAGACTCAATTAAACTGTATATAAATTATTTTTGCTCAAAAGCTGAACTTTTAAAAATGATTCAGTCTATACAGGTAAAAACTATTTTTTTTTATCAGTCATGTAAATAGATTATTCAAAATCAGCAAAACTAGCCACATTGTCTTGTCATAAACTTCAATAACAATCTAGAGTTGAATTAGTCAGTGCACAATGTATCAACCCTTTTGTAATCAAAGGCATTCCTATTCAACACTGGCTAGATGCGTAGAACAGAAATAGATGTTGATACAGATAGTAAAGCAAAACACAAAGTAAATATTCAATAAGCAAAAACAGCCTGAGAACAATTCTAGTGGACAAAAAAATAGATCAACTTACTGAGCACTCAAAACCATAACCTTACATTCAAGCTATATGCTGATTACCATGGTCAGCGATGTACTGACTACAAAGGTCAAATCTGTCTCTGTGTTTGCTCGTTGGCTTTTTTTCTATTGTACAGTCTAATGCTGAGTTTCTGGGTTTGTGTTGATTGTTTGTGTTGATGCATGACTCACTCGTCGTCATCCAACATCTCGTCATCACTGCACAAAGAACTGTACCGTCCCTTTGCCCTGCGGGGCACTTGCAGAGACATATCCTATAGGAGGAGACAGCCGTCATTCACAGTCACATTCACATTGTCACGAGGAGAAGAGGAAGAGGAGTGTAAAAGAAGGAAACATTCTCACTTACCCTGTCTGGTGCGCTCATTCGATGAGCACCGGGGTAAAACAAGTCTGGATCCTCGTAGTCATCAGAACTATCATCGAGTGAATCCAACCCTGAGGGAGGGAGCAGAAGATGAGAACAAATGGAGTTGTACTGCTTTAGTTTTGTACTGACACTCAATATGATTTGGACAAGCCTCAATTAACCATAATGCTAAGGGCTGTCTACTTTTTTCTGACTTGGAACAACAGCAACATAATTGCTCTCTGTGCATGCTGTATAGGTAATACACAAAGTATATGTTTGATTTTGGATATATTGTGGATTGTAGTATTTCCATTTTCAGTTGGGAAACAAGTAATCAAAATCATATTGATAAATGCATCTGGCAGGACAGATGTACAGAGAAAATAATGTATAAATATATAAAATAAAATTTACATTGCGGTTTGTTTTTGTTTTGGATCGGCGTGATCCCATCCACTGCCAATTTCAACACCCCGTTGCCACACATGAAACAAATTGGCACGCAAACACAGCCTTCTGCAGCCATGGAGGCAAGCAAAACAACTGGATGGATCAACAGAGATAACATTACATTCGATTCTACCCGACCTTAAAAGCCTCTGCACTTCTCTCTGTGGTCCGTGTGCAGCTGGGTTAGAAGTATTTGAGACACACAGCCGGTGAAGTGATTCTGACTACTGCTGACCAGAGGCTAACGCGTCGTGTCTAGAAGGTAAACCTCAAATTTCAAAAATGTGTGCTAACTGCTATGAGTCACCGGAGGAGAACGCGAGCTGTCAGTGCTACATATTGCTCCTTTAAACAAGTATTATATACTGCATATCGTACTTACTGGACTCAAGGGGAGGTTGGGGGACTCTCCTGGCAGGCAGAGCCGGCTGAGTGTCCGGTTGAGTGTCCGGTTGAGTTGACTGATGTGCGTCTTCTAGAGTTAGTGGTGTCCTGATGCGAGGTGGGACCTGTGGAGTTTGGTCTTTCTGCATCTCATCGGAGACCGTCTTGGTGGGAATGGGGCTGGGGGATAAAGGGGTACAGGAGAGGTCAACAGAGGCTTGGAGAGCAGGAGAGGAGTCCTCGGACATCACGGTAATCAGAGATCGGGGGAAAATCCCAAGCAGATGGCTGATTCTATACATCCTCTATATCAAGAAAGCCCTTCTCCCTTTGACCCCTCCTGTCTTGTCGATCTCATTTCATAGTAAAAACTACAGACATAACAGCATTTGAGATTTTACTCAGGCACCTGCTACAAAAAAAAGGTTGCAGCCAACAAACTTACGCAGTGCTCATGGTTAGATATTATAACTCTCTTCGAACAGCATGAAGAAAAAGAAAAAACCTGCTTCAGTCCACATTACTGACTCCTGCTCTGTCTTCTTCAGTGGTACGAGAATTGATCCCAGAGCTGTGACAAACCGGAGTCCCTCTGCTCTCCCTCTGACTGTCTGTTTTTCTCTCTCCACTTCTGGTTTAAGCTGCAAGTCTCAACCTGTCTCACCCTGCAAGATCCTATCTCCATGTAAACACAGCATACCTCTAGCTCACTAGAGATGTGCCGGTATACCATCTGTACAACATACCGTGGTGAAGCAATCTAATGGTAACAATACCGCCAACAATTGCTATTACAGCCAACTTGTTCCAACTGCATATATTGTGCAATTGTAATATTTGCGGAAATAATAACAATATATGTTTCCCAATGCAACACATAAACACGGGGCCGGTAGGCCTGACGTTACTAGGAAATTACAAATTGATTCATCAAACATTACCACAGCACAGGTTTGCACAGACAGATGAGCAAACTGAAAAAACAGCAACCCTACTAATGTGGTTATGAATGTGAAGACAATGCACATAAGCACGGTACCTTAGATCTATATGCGGATTTGGTTATTAAGATCTCTTACATTGTTGACTTTTGGCTATTAATAATGGCACGTTATAAACCGCAATATCCTTCATACCAAGTCATACTTCACTATTATGTTAACAAATGCATAGGCTACAGTATACTCTATATAAAGAATGTTATACTAATGTAATACCGTACATTTGCTGCTTGTTTTTTTAACAGACTTTCTTGCTTACTTTTCATATAGTTACTACTCTATTATTCTTCCTAAACTCAAAAATAGCGAAATTAATTCATTCATACAATATTTAGCAACTATATACTCTTTCCATGAGGACGGGAAAGTCAAGAGTGAGCACACAGGCCTGTTTCTATCCATCCAGTATTGTGAAAGTTCCTCTTTATTCCTGCCTATTTTGTGAATTTCCTTCTTGTTACAATCACAATGATCAGCATTTAGCCTTGCAAGGACATAACAGATATTAGTCACACATTACAGCAAACAGCTCGAGACCAAACATCATGAACCTGTCACTTTGCTTCCAAACAATCTTCAGTTTAAAAGTTCACAAGTAATTATGCCTGAGTGAAATACCAGTAGAAAACAGTTACTAGTTCTTTTAGGTCAAAACAGAAAATACGACGTGTCCGAAAAGCTCAAACAATCATGCAACAGACCGTTAGTTTTATGTACTTTAGAGACAACCTACTCTAGTTGCTACAGTAAGCCATGTTGGCTGTTGGACAGTCGGCTCAAGTCAGAAAATTAAAAAAACGGTTTAGTCAAATTCTCTGTCTAACACAGAAATAAACTGCTCTGTTGTATTTTATTTTAAATGCCTCTTTAAGGTGATAAAACCATGTATGACTCAGCAGTAGCTGTGTCAAAATACCTACATTTATACAATATACACATTCTAAATTATTAGGAGGCGGTTCACAGACCCCTCTGGACAAATTACATTGCTTTTTCGTACAATTTCGGTTCAAGCAAGAGAAACAAATTCATGAAGTAGCAAACCATACTTTAAATTAAACCCGAGGCTCTAAATATATATTCCATTCATTCAAACCAGAAAAGCATAAACAATGACGGGAAACTGACGGGTTGACACAGTTCCTCCTTTTACTCAGAGGAAGAGTGCTGAGAGAGAGGGGCTTCTAGCTAGATGCTATATTTAACCTGCTCTTTGCTAGCTAACAGACCACAGTAGGCTAAAGAAACAATGACCGCTCATTTCTCCTCCCACACTGTGTTCATGTGAACTTAATCTTAGCAAATTTCTACACTTTATCCCAAGATCAGCTAACGATAGCTAATGGACCCTTTAGTTGTGACAGATGAGAGGCATTTTAAGATGGCATATGTGTTCATTGCATGGCCTCCCTGTCTTTTTTTGTCTTAAATACACACAAAATCTAACAGATTGGCATTCAAGACCAGCACCAAGCTATTCTATGCTGTGACATTATGTATAACCTCTGTTTCAAAAACAGTCTGTAAGTCATTGCTGATAGGGAGTGCTAACAGTAAAGCTAAGAGCAAAATACAGTATCTGATTTCCATGACAGCGAAAGACGCCAGGGATGCCTCTGCAAAATCCCATCTTACTGGTTGTGTATTCTTCACAGAAATACAGGTAATACACCAATACTAGTGTCAGTTCCCTAAACTTGCACAGCCCCAGGACAGGGCAGGTTATCTGGTCTCACACAGGATCATGAAAACATGACACTACCTTACTCTGGTCATGGTAAAACAAACTCAAGTAAACTTGATAACATTTCCACTAACAGCACCTTGTTTTCTATTCACTGAAAAAAGGTATAACTGCAGAAAAAATGAACACAACAATAAACAAAGGCTTCCTTGTTTGAAACACAGAGCAGAGTGAGGAGGGGGTTTAGCAGGTGAGAGTGCATGCTAAAAACAAGTACAGACTGAGAAGAGACATGTAGAGATATGTTTAGTATTAATGTTACCTGTCCCGACATGTTCAAAAAGAGTCCTCTTCCATGACGATACAACAATCGTAAACACACATCGGAGGAGAGGGGGAAAGAAAGGTTGAGGAAATGACCAGTCAACCAGAAGATGGGAGGAGGCAACAAAGCACACTGACAAGGAAACAAGAGAGTGACAAGAGAGTGTGTGAATGTGTGCTGGTAGAAGCTACAAAAAGTCTGAAGGTAGTTCCTGGTAATAAATCACTTTTGTCTATCTCTTTATCTTTATTTCTCACTCTCTCTTTCTCCCTGTGTCGCTGAAAGAGGCTAATGAGGAGGGGAGTTTCTAACTGCTGCATGTTGTTCTCCATTATAACTTCCTCCCTCTCTCTACAGTTAGTTTCCCTTTGAAACACAGACAGAGAACATGCATATGTTGCATAAAAAAGAAGCCTGAGGTAAGGCTCAAGTTTCCTTTCTCTAACTGGTGACGAATGAAAGAGCCTTTAATCTGGCATGCTATCACCAGGAAGTACACAGACAGATACATGATAAAGAACTGCTGCAGTGTCATCAGTGAAACTAGTTGCAGGATAATAGTCTGCTGTTAAAGGGGAAATGTGCAGCCTCTTAAAAATACTAAGTGCTTTTTAAAGATCCATAATTCTGCAAACGCATCAATGTGCACAAAGAAACAAAAGCAAAAACTACTTTTGCAAAGCATTTAAACCCTGCAAAAAGCATGATATTACAATGTAGGAATATAATAGTTAAGAAAATGTCACCACAGAGTCTTTGAAAAAAAACATTCACACATATATGTGGTATAAGCAACCACAAAACTACAGCCTCACAGCTCAAGCTAAATTTACAGGTCTTGTTCACATATTTCCGTATTTAACAGGCCACTGAGCTTTAGGTCCAGTCCGTCAGTCAATGTGCTTCGGCCTTTCAATTTCAGGAAGTGTCTAATTTTATTTTCAGGAAGTGTTCAAAAGTCACCAATAACAGTAAACTGCTACTGAAGTTGACAAGAGATGTATTTTTCCATCTTGTCCAATAGGTGGCAGCACAATCCTCTAAGAACTACTAAACATTTACAGAGGTGAGATTTCTCAATTGAATTTATCTCTCAACACACACACAAACACACACCACTGGCAATCATTTACATTATTCTTTGTCATTTTGCCTTAAATACAGCAGCCTCACACACTCAGAGGAACAACATATTACTAAAACTCACTCTTTAAATATTCTTCCACTCAAAGTTAACACACATACAGTACACAGTGGGAAATACAGGTACTTTTAGGGAGGGTGGAAAACAAAAAACCTAATCCTTGTCCTGTAGGAGCAAAGATACCCTGAGATGAGCCCATTTAAAACAGGTTAGAGTGACGATCTCAAGTTATTTTGTTATCAGTGGTGTAGTGGTTGTTGATGAGGTGGGTGTACATAGGGCTGGGCGACAAAATCCTCTATCATGATATACTGTATGTCATTTCATATCTCGATAACAATATATATATAATTCAATAAATAAATAGTAAGGCTGTCAATTGATTGTCCATAGTTAATCGCGATTAATCACACATTTTTTAACTGTTCAAAATGTACCTTAAAGGGAGATTTGTCAAGTATTTAATACTCTTATCAACATGAGAGTGGGCAAATATGCTTGCTTTATGTAAATATATGTATATATTTATTATTGGAAATCAATTCACAACACAAAACAGTGACAAATATTTTCCAGAAACCCTCACAGGTACTGCATTTAGCATAACAAATATGCTCAAATCATAACATGGCAAACTGCAGCCCAACAGGCAACAACAGCTGTCAGTGTGTCAGTGTGCTGACTTGACTATGACTTGCCCCAAACTGCATGTGATTATCATAAAGTGGGCATGTCTGTAAAGGGGAGACTCGTGGGTACCCATAGAACCCATTTTCATTCACATTTTTGAGGTCAGAGGTCAAGGGACCCCTTTGAAAATGCCCATGCCAGTTTTTCCTCGCCAAAATGTTGCGTACGTTTGGAGCGTTATTTAGCCTCCTTCATGACAAGCTAGTATGGTTGGTACCAATGGATTCCTTAGGTTTTGTAGTTTCATATGATGCCAGTATCTACATTATAGCTTTAAAACTGAGCACGCTACAATCTAAAAATCACAAGTTGCATTAATGCGTTAAAGAATTTAGTGGCGTTGAAACGAATTTGCGTTAATGCGTTGTTATCACGTTAACTTTGACAGCCCTAATAAATAGTCTATATGAAATGACCACATGTTAAAGTCTATATTTGTGTACTTCTGTGTGAATTCAATACTTGACAAATGAAAAGTACTGAGTATTTTTTAATTTTAAGAAATTAGAGTGCAAAATTAACAGCTTTAATTGAAATTGAGAAAAAATAAATGAATATAGGCCTAGCCTATATCGCTATAGAAACAATATAGAAAAAAACATATATATGATAGATATCTTTATATCGTTTTGATGATATATATCGGCATATTGCCCAGCCCTAGGTGTACTACTAGGTAGATAGGTATGTACTGAGGAGGATGTGGGTATACTCTCCTATATATTCCAATGGCTTTATGGCTGATAGGTGGGTATACTGTAAACCGTCAGAAAAAGAGGAGGATATACCCTGTATACCTGCGTATACTCTCCACTACACCACTGTCTGTTATGTTTTTTCCTCTGCAATTGTATAATTTGATAAATGATAGATACAGGCAATGTCAGAGGAAAAGAAGAGTAGTTTTAGATACACAAAAAACGACAGCAGCGGTCACACCCCTTTACTCCACTCTTATTCACATACATGTCACGAGGTCCAAATGTTGTATCTCAGTGCAGGAATTCTACCTTTTTCTTAAATACAAGTATTCTAAAAGACAGCCAAATAGCAAACTGCAAACACTCATTAAAAGCTGCATAAATATCCATTAAAATAATAGTCTTACCTGTGAGTTCTAGGAGACTGTGCAGGAAGCCGGTGTGGGATTGGTGGAGGGCCTTTAGGTACTGCCCCTGCCTTTGGAGGGAGAGGTGGAGCATTTACTTCATCGCTGTGGGAGGCAGTGGGGGAGACGGGTGAAGTTTTTCTTCCTCCATCACTACCCAAATGGGCAGGTGGCTGAATGGCTAATGTCTGAGGCCGAGTTTGGGCAGAGGGGAAGCTGGGAGGCTGAAGAGGTGCATGTGTAGGGGTGGTGGGGGTGGAGCTCAGGGACACAGATCTGCTCTGTACAGGCGGGGCTTTAACCGCATGTCTGTCCGGTTTGGGTGAGACAGGAGTTCGAGCAGGAGGTGAGGGGTTCAGGGGAGAGGTGAAGCGCTGTGGAGGGCAGTTGGGGGTGCTCCGTGGAGGCACGGGGGGTAAAGAGGTGTCTGAAGTTGGAGGGACAAGCGGGCTGGTGTCACTGTCCACTGGAGAGCGAAACCTTGTCCTTTCTTTAGGCACAGGCCTCCCCCTCTCTTCATCCCTCTCTTCCTCTTTTCCTCCTCTAGGTGCTGTTTGTCTTTGTCCAGGAACTGGCTTCTTCTCTTCTCCTTCTCCACTTTCCTCTTTCATCCTGGGCACTTGTCTCCCCCTGGGGACAGGTTTCTCTCTTTCCCTGGGCGTAGGTCTCGATGTCTCTCCGTCTCTTTTCTCCCTTTCCTTAATGACAGGTTTTTCTTCCACTGGGATAGGCACAGGTTTCTCTATCGGCAACCCTTTGGCATGTCCTGTTTCTTCCAATCTCTGATCTCTCTCAGCCTGTACAAGGTGAGAGTGTGTGTCAGATTGTGGGTCATTGTTACCATGTGTTTTGTTGAGGCTAGCCAGGATGCGTCTCTGGTGACCCGGCAGGGTGATGCCCATCCGCTCCAGCTGATCTGGTGTGAGGTTTCGACACTGTCGTAACTTTGCCAGCCCAGCGCTTCGAAATGCTTCAGAATACTGCTCTAGGCGAAGAACACATAACCAGTCCCACACAGTCAAACAGGATTCAGACTGAGACATGATTGGTGTGTGAGTGCAGTATGTGGGAGAGCACGTTTTCGTTGTCCACACCTCAAATCATGGCTTATGCAAACTGTGGAAGACAAAAAAAACATTAACAGATTACCAAATAGCACTGCATCCATTCAAGGAAATATCTGGTATAAAAAATAGGTTTTCAAGAGGAATAATTCAAGAAATTCAAGAAAAGTCAGTTCCAAACAAAGATTTTTACTAGCAGCGACAGCGACGCTGGTATTGTTTCCACCTTGTGAGTCTGTGTGTGAGTCATCATGACAAAATGTGGTTCTGGAGACACCTACTACAGCAGGAACTACTACAGAGGCGGTTTTGAGTACTTTGGCAGGTGTTCATATTTCTTTCGTTTATTTCATTTCATTTCTTTCTGTCATTTCTTTATGTCTGTCTGTCTCTCTGTGGACAGATTTTGTCACCGTAATAGCATCACAACCATGTAAAGGCTGGCCCACACTAAAAGATTTTTCAAATCTTAACAGATTTTCAAAATGGGAGACCCCCCCACATAACGACATGTTATGTTAAATTTAACAGTTTTGTTCCTATAGTGTGTGGTGAGCAACGATTAGGTAAAAACAGCACACCACACACTAACAGATTCCATTCAAGAGTCCCGACTAAAAAAACGGAAATCTTGCAATATCTCTCGTGATGAAACGTGACTTTAGTGTAAACAAACATGGCGGACGATGGGCAGGAAGATTTAGCGATGTTAGTTTTTGTACTTTGTACTGAAAATTCACAAAGGATGGATGGATGAAGTCATGGAGGCACGTGTGTTGTTGCCACAAATTAACATGTTGGTCCTCCATTTCTGAGGTCCATCTTACTACTACTTTATGCTTCATGTGTTGCATTAGCTCATGCATTAGCCACGGCCGCAATAACGGCGACGGTTGTCCTTCCATCTTCAATCAGCTTGGTTTTCAATTGGCTATCGTCCTTTCCAACGTGACTACGTCATCGGCTGTCCTCGGGGTTCCCCGCACACAACAGGATATTGAATCGTAAATATTGAACATGTTTAACATTTACGATTTGAGATCATTGCAGCCAGGATGGACTTCCGAGTCGATTGGGGATGTAAAAAACACTCTTAATATACCTCACATTACAGGAATATCTGGAAAGATAATCTTTAGAACCATCAAAAAATCAGGGCTAAAAATAATGCCCCTGGTCTGATTTGGTGTCACAGCTGGTGTGATCCTATCACAAGTTGGTCTCTAGTTTATCCTGATTTAAACTGAAAATTTAGTTTTAGTTCCTAAAAATGGGTCATTGTGTGTCACATTAGTCTGGTTATAGACCACATGATGCGAAATACCTCCTACGTTCTACACTATTTTGAGAAATCCTGCATTGTGAAATGTGTTGTGGAAGTGCAAAAATTAATTTTGCTTCCTGAAAAAAAAGTAATGATGATTAATAATCAAGATGACGACAGTATGCATCCAAGAGTTGGCCATATATATAGACAGTAGTGCCAACTGTCACAATTGTGTGTGATAAACTGTTGTTATGGTAGGTGACTACCACCTCGGTAAAAGAGGAAGTTGTGTTAATGTCTCAACAGTAAGATCCCCTAGTGGTTTAGTCATTTTAACAAGCACTCTCATTTTAACAGCACTTCTGCTCACTTTATTGTCTATACACTGCTTGAACAGATAAAACAAACTGTGGATTGTGTATTCAGAAACTGCTCAGGTCACTACTTACAGTAGGTCAGATGATCATATTAGATCTGTATTCCCTGTCTAATGTGTTTAACATACCAGGCAAACCTATCTCAGTTCTGTAAAAGCATAAAACACTAATCTTTACTTTAAAAAGTATTCATTTTGAGCAGCCAACACACAGTCAGTACGGTACCACTATCACACAACAGACCACTATGGGAGGAAGTGTAATTGACACAAGTATTGGCACACACAGCACGTTCACACAGACTCCCTCGATTCTCTCTACATCTCTCCAACACACACTTGAATGCTGCATAAGAAGATTCAAGATCAGCTTCCCACAAGGCATTCCCATCCCTTTCCATTAGCATTGTCTTGATGTACCGCAGTTCGTCTTAGGATATGAATAATGTACATCATGACAGTGTTCAAACTGTCCAAAGTATGAGGATTTCTTTTTGAAGTTTTCACATGCAGATGAGTCACAATGCCAGGCCTTGATTAGCAAAAAGCAGGCAGTGACAGCTGCAGGCATTCACATGATGCAAACCTGCATGACTGTAACAAATAGCTCTGTAAGGACTGTTGTGATGCATAAAATGGAGCTATGACAAAAACATCAGCAAAAACTAATTCTGACTATTGAATCTGACCATACCTCAAAAGCTATTTTGTTGCTGTGAAAATAATTATCAAACACTTACTGCACTCACACCGTTTTACCTCTGCCTTGTGCTTTTGACCACAAGGGAAGCTGGAGGTTTCCAAGACAGAGCCACAAACAGTCTTTCCTCAATACAAACACACAAACAGTCTTTCCTCAATACAAACACACAAGAGCCTCTATACCTCATATCACTTGTACTGAGGAACCTGATATGTGCCTAAGCCAACCATTATTAGAACATGTAGATTTGATTGCAATTTTTTTGTCAGTTCAGCTCAATATTAGGTGACTAATCACTCTACTGGATAACTACTTATTTAACTTTAAAGTTATTTTTTAGGGATGCACCTATCCAACTTTTTCAGTCCTGATACCAAGTACCAATCCGATACCAGTGTTTAATTAATAAGCTGTATGCATCACTGTGTGGAAGTGACTGGGATCATTCTTTTATGTGTAAGGCAACATCAGTCTTGACTTAAACATTGCTTTCCTAACAAATAAATACATAGATATACATTTACTGAACTGTATTTATTATTAAAATAATAAATAGTACACCAGCAACTGGGTAAAAATCTTCAAAATTAACAGGAATTACAATTGAAATGTAAACCTTTTTAATGCAGCAACAAATTGGTAAAAACTTAAACAGGAATTGAAATTCCAGTATAAAATGTATATAGTATACAAACATAGAATTGAATTGAATAGATCGGCTCCTTGTCACAGATACCCGATCCAGCTATTTAACTCAATATCGGGTATCGGGTATCGGGATCGGTGCACCCTATCATTTTTTTAGCTCCTGAGAATACTCCATATTTCACCAAATTAGAAAGAGAGTAATTTAATTTACACAAATTATGACAAAAAAAATACGAAATTTGCTTGAATCATGTAATATGTCTTTACCAATTTTTCTTCATGAAAGCAAGATATAAGTTAAAATTAAACATTCAAATACTCAAGGATAAGTAGGTGGTCTATAGTTTGTTAATCTGGGGCGTAACTGCACAATATTTACTTTATAAGGCCTGCTTAGCATCTGCTTATTACAAGAACCTAAGCTGTCTAAACTACACTTAAAACAGGCTGATAAATCTTTAAGTAGGATGTAAAAAAATCATTGTTACTATGCAACTTTTCATTAGCATAATATATTTTACTTTAATAGTAAAACTTAAAATTCAAAAGATTAAATGTAAGTAATAAAAACAGAGGCTGAGTATATTGTTTCGCTTCACATTAATATTCTGTCACGTGTTGGCTGTCTGATCAGTAACAGATTATGCAAAATAGTAAACATTAAAAATATGGGCCTGATTTCATCTGGTAGCTAGAAGCGAGGGCGGGGAAGGCAGCGCGAGCTCACAGTAAACCACACTATGTAGTCCGAGACAGGCTATTCGCCAGAGTGTGAAGTATGTTGAAATGAGGGCATTTCATTTCCTGTCAAATGTTTCCTCTAACACGACAGGGACCACAAAGCACAGGGACACAGGGTGAATCTTGCTCTCTGATCAAACGCAGTTCCTATTTTTGAATTGAGGAACTGTTCACTCTGAAACATGATGAATTACAGTCTCATTGGTCTTCAGTTGTCACTGGAGAGTTACTCATAAACTAAACACACCCAAAAATGACATTTGAACACACAGATTTAACTAGCAGGTCTCAGCATCTTTGGCCAGACGCAATATTTCACCTCAGCACATTGGTTCAGAAAAGCCCTTAATCAGCCTTGTGTGTTCTGTGTGGTGTGTTCAGTGTGTGTGTGTGTGTGTGTGTGGATGGGTGGGTGTCTTTAAGGAACAACATCAAGAGGCACAAGTGTTAAATGCTTATATAGAGGGTGATAAAAACTAAGTGAAAAAATAACACACAGTCACACCTCTTCGCTCTGGTTCAAAGCAAGGCAGCTGAGTTCTGCAGTCTGTAGTGAAGTGGGTGAAGTGAAGCGAAGCGAAGAGGCTGTTGCAAAAATGGCGGTGTAACGAGATAAAAGCATGTCAGAAAATCTCCGAGGCTCCAATATTTAAAGCAGATGTTACTTGTGAAATCTTTCTAATGCAATAAAAACATTGATATTTTGTGGCAACAGGCTTGATTTTGACATCCCTTTTTAAAATCAAACAAGCAATCCTGTTGAGAACTCAGCAAACTAATCTCAGTTAGCTTAACACAACAACCGGGTACAACTAGGTGTCATCTGCACAACAGTTAAAAGAGACGCCATGTTAATGGCCATGGCCAGGATATACGGTTATTAGCATTGTGGGTAATAGTAAGTTTAGTAAGGAGTTTTCACAGTCAGCATCACTTTCAGCAAAGGCACGAGAGGTTACAACCTGACCAACAGTCTAAAAAATCAGGGGTTATATTGGTGGGCAGATATACAAACTTTACAGTGCAGTAAATATTTTCTTGTTCATTCCTTCACCAGAGTTTAGGTTAAAGATTAGGTTAAATTGAAAGGATGCCATCATACCCAAAGTCAGATGAGAAGATTGATGTCAACTGTACCTCTGAGCATCCAGTACAGAGGTATGAAGGACCTCAACATATCATCGAGGACACGTTTCGCCTAGCTTAGCTTAAAGACTGGAGGCAGGAGGAACCTTAGTTTATTGTCCTCTCATTGAACTTTTTTTCTGCATCAAAATGGAAACAAAACACCTTCTGAGACAAACCTGACTTTACACATTGAATCCTGTGTAATTAAAGCGCCCTTGGGCTAAATTATTTGTATTATTTTAAAATGATTCTGGGGGTACATTTTTAGTTTGTTCAAAATCTGGGGAAAATTGGATGCTACCTAAGATGTATCAAGTAGATACAACATTTTTGGAGATGTTGCAAGGACTATTTTTTTACTCTTCTTGATAGACCTGCTTCCTGTGTTTGTGCTTCGCTAGGGTAAACACGACCTGGGCCATTCTATGTACTAGATGCAGAGAGATAAAATTGATATTGATCTTTTCATCTGGCTGTCGGTAAGACGGCGAACAAGCATATTTTCAAAAATGTCGACGAGTTCCTTTAACTGCTGAAATTAACAAAAAGTTTTCACCTGAACTCACATAAAATTACAGAAAACTGTGGGTGCTTCGTAAATTCGTTAGTCAGTGTATCTGTTCATCAACATGCTGACTTCCTTTTTCCTGGGCTTTTATTTCATTTTCTGCAGTTTCCAACCAGTATTTTGCTCTTTGCACATTTTAATTTATCTCTCCACCGTCTCCTTCTCTGTTCATCTCTCCCTCTCTCCATCCTTCTCTGTGCTCCCTCCCTCCCACTCAGAGAGCTGCCAATAACAGGGTCTCTGTGCTGCCTTCACAATGGGGCATTCTGTTGCCTAGGAAAGTACATACACACACACACACACACACACACACAGACAAGAAGGAGGGAAACGCATGGTGGGGGCCCACTGGTCGAATCTGGTCACACTCTCTAAAACTAGCGCTCACCTAATAACATTGTGTGTGTGAAGTTGGCGGGGGCGGGGGGCCTCAGAGATTGTGTTTCAGGCCTCATATCCCCTTTCAATTTGACACACAAACAGATAGCCAGGATGTTCCATTTTCTCTGTTCGCACTTATCAGTGGTGGCTGACGTCAGGTTCAACTCTGCTTCCTGTCAGTATCCTCAGTTTTGAAGTACATTATCTACATCTTGGAATGAGTTTATGTTCAGTGATTTCTAAGACAATGCAACAAAGTGTAAAAGGTAGCACTGTCAAAGATAACGCGATATTGCAAATTCGTTTTAACGCCACTAATTTCTTGAAAGCATTAATGCAACTTGCGATTTTTAGGTTGTAGCGGGCTCAGTTTTAAAGCTAGAATGAAGATACTGCTATCATATGAAAATACAAAACCTAAAGAATCCATTGGTGACATGTCATACTAGCTTGGTAAAGGTCTCCCATTAACATATTATTATTATGAGACCTCAGCCACAACTTAGCACATTACTGACACAAAAAACACATGACCGGCCTCGTCTCCTGCCCTCTTTGAACACTTCCATAGTGACGAGGTTGTAACTAACAGCGTGCAGTATGTCACAAGGCTAAAAAAGTATTTCTCACACGTTTCACATATTCTTTCCTAGGCGAGTTGACTGTGACCTAATTCCACTGCCAGAGTTTACTACATCACTTACATTCTGATATAGCTGAAGAGAGCTAGGATGTGTGTACAATAACATAGCTTAGGACCCAGTGGTGGAAGAAGTACTCAGATCTTTTACTTAAACTTAATCCATAATCAGTCAGTCAATCAGGAATTTCAGTCATAAATGTAAACATATACATATAGATGTACACAGACACATCTACTTAAAGAAATACTGACTTCTTAGATGGCAGAAATACATTATGGTGTAAACTGAAACTGACTTCCTGACTTTGGACTTTGTTTGAGTTGCACAACCAATGGTGAAATGCAATAATACCAAAGATTTTCCTCATGTCATTACAAACACACTGACCGAACTGCACTAGTGTTGTAATGTTGTAAATTCCAATATGTACTGACTGAGACGTAACGTATGATCATGACTGAAGTTTTGACTAATACTTCATGCAGATATTCTGGATAATTAATGCTAAAACACTGTTTTAATTAGCTAAGGGTGCTGAATGATGATGATGTGATGATATGTAACCTACTTTAGTTTGTCTATATGATACATTGATGTCCAGCTGTCTCTTCTACACTGCCCCTCTACTGCGTAGTCTTGGGAAATACTCCAAAACAAGTTACAATTCCCTTTAACCCATTTCTCACAAGGGTCAAGTGAAAGAGTGCTGTGTTTTGGTAGTCTGCAATCATGATGTAGAAAAAATACCAACAGACTAGGAATGTGGAGAATTCAAAACCTCCATTCTGAGTGACTTCAACAAAAAATACCATTGTAAAACAAGGACAGAGAAAGTCCTCCTTCTCTGTGAAATTCTTACAAATTAGTGTTATACCATTGTCTTTTTTTATTTACCACAAATTATCAATTTCTCTAGATAAAAAGTATATAAGAGTAACAAGGCTTTTGTGTGAGAGTACATTTAAGGCTTGCGCTCAAAACATCTTCTGATGTGTGCCAAAACCATAGGTAGCGCTAGGACAAACAATCAATATAGCAATATTTTGTGAGTGACACACTGGCACCAATATTATGATGTGTTAAGAATACACAGGAGTATTGTTCTTTGAGTACATAGGTAGACATGTACTGCTGAAAAAGTGGAGGGAACAGCATAATTTCTTATAATGATACAGATACACATAAACACGTCTGCTCTGCAGTGAGATAAGCTTTGGACTTTCACCATGAAACTGACTGTTCAACACTGCTTCGACTGCCACAGTGACAATCTGTCCATTGATACTTAATTGACATAATTTTCTGATACCATTTTTTCCTTCCCAATACCTGAACTTGCAGTATCGGCCGATACCAAGTACCAATCTGATACCAGCATGACAAAAAAAATATATATTGTTATTTAACAGCTGTTTACTACTGATTGACTGTAGTTGCCAGTGGCAGCCATGATACATCCAGGGCAACAGCACAGTGAGGGCTACTGTTTTAGAGCCATGAAGAAGAATTGATTTCCAGTTAAACAAGTTGATTTTTTTCTGGGTTAATAAATTATGGTATTGTATTGGTGCATAGACTGGTGTACTCGCCAATACCCGATCCCAAATTTTGGAAAATATCGGACGCATTTCTGATACTGTTAGGTACTGTTATGTACTGTTGTACATATAGGAACAACTCTAATAAAGTAATAAAGCAATACTATTTCAGAGCCTTGAACTGCATTTAATTCACATTATACTGAAATTATGTGGGGGAAAATATACGCAGATTATCATTACTATCCGAAGTTCAAAATATACAGCAAGCGTATCATAACTTTTGGCTACTGTGTTAGCAAACAATTGCTAATTGACTAGAACTAGACCGATAAATTGTCCGGGCCGTCAGTGTCAAATCAGCCAACATTTGCTTATCATTTAACATCATCAGTATCTGTGTTAATGTTGGCCGATAAGTGACAACAAATGTCAGTACTGAAATGTCAAACATATGTTTTGAGACATTTAGAAACAGTGTCTCCATTACATAGTGTCTCCATTACATAGTGTGTCAACCGGAGAGCACAAACAAGTTTATTTCTTAACTGTAAAATGTCACACTCTCTAGGCTACATATCTTGGTCACAATTAGGGGTGTAAGAAAATATCAAAAATATTCAGTATCCATGCAAAGATGAACTCGGCCAATACTTTATTTCATTTGCAAAGATATGCGCCCTCTCAGGGTCAAAGTAGTGCTATGATGTTGGATGTTACAGGGACTGTGATAAATAAATGCAAATGCAGATCCCACTGTTCTGATTCCATAAAAAGTAAACTTTTTGTACTCAAGTTTTATGCATATGGTGGTGTGTTCTTTATACTATGACAGTTTTCCTAAAATTAGATTTTGAAAAATCACAATTTATCACCTTGCTTACAGTATCGCAAACAATATATTGAATCCTAACCCCTGTATCATGATGCGTATCATATCGCTAGATTCTTGTCAATACACAGCCCCAGTCACAATAGTTGTAGAACCAAATTTAGGGTATCTTGGAGGCCAGGTAGTTAAGACAAATACCATATACAATAACCGCAACATTCCCTGTTTGATTCCTGTCAGGAGGGCCTCTCATTTCATCATCTCCCTCTCTCTTCTTATGTGTCCTGTTAAGCTCTAATGTCTCAATAAAGGCAAAAAAATAAAAATAAAAAAAATAAAAAATATTGGCTGACACATGGAAATCAGATTCTTTAAACTCCCAAATATCCAAAACTGTATCTGTCTCAAAATTTCAGTATCAAAAAGGCTCTCTTAGTTACACATCCAGCAAACACAGAGCAAATTAGCATTCATTTGGAGCCACCTAATGATTGCAAGTCCAAAATTCACCTTCATTTTCTCAATGTTCAACAGTCAAATGCTACAGTAACTTCGCTGGGCTTTGCTCTTGTGCTGCTGCCACATCTCGGAAATTGGCATTCCCCTAACTTTTTGTTTAGCCCAGGCTACTTCACTTTATTACACAACTTTGTTGAATACTCGATTCTGATTGGTCAATCATGGCGTTCTACGGTCTGTTATTTCTTTATAGCAGACCGTTGCTATGGACGCAGTTCTGATCTCAGACTCTGGAGGACAATTTTTGCGTCAAATTATTGATTTCTTAAGTGAGTAGCCGTGTAAAAAGTGGGATAATGTACAGCGTAGTAGTTGGGTAGCCACTATAGAGTCATTTTCCTCAGACCCTCTGATTTCTATCAAGGTGTTGACCTTATAGGGATTGCCGAGAAAAAGAAAAAAAAAAATCGCATGCACGCGCATACACACTGGACATGACTCATATACCATTCCACCAGACACACTGCTGCTTTCAGCCTACTTTCAATTAAATTGAATAGTGACTCAGTCCTGCCAGTAAAGAAATGCATCCGAACAATGTCCTCCAGTGAACAAGCATGTGTGTGTGTACACTTGCCTCCAACTCTTCAGGGTGCAACATTTCACAGGAGGATGTTTCCCATGGTAACCCACCTCAAACTACCAACCACATTCAACCTACGAGTCCCTTATTAGGACTAAAGTCATCCGCCTGTGACAAAAATGGGGGTCATGATGTTTTCCTCCCATGGTGGACGTGAGCTGATATGACAGCAAGTATTGTATACCACAAATTTTTTGACGATCCATGCTATGTTTTCTCTCTGCTGTTCATTCCCTAATATTCACTGCAGCAACATATGTAAAGGATAATAATGGATGTTTTGCCCCATTGACTTAAAATTCACAATACAATTTCACAAAGTCCAATTTGCTTATATCTTGACCTAAAGGTTTGACTCTCTGACAGCATATCAACATAGATTTGAGCCAACTCTCAAATCCCAGATGTTGGAAATTATTACTCATACATACAAATTAAAAACAACGCCTCATAATAACATCACTTTGACTAAAAAATTGTACCAAGAAATCCAACAAAATGTTGAGGTTCTTTGAATATTTCGTCAACAACGCCACAAGCTTTCAACAAAAACTGGAAATGATATCTTTCATGAACGTAGGACTTATTACAGGACTGTTGTATTAGACTGCATCAGTTTAAGCTGGGTGTACCAAACTGAGTGTAGGTCTCACAACGGTAATGTAAATGCACTCACAAATTTCCACTTTTTTTTTTGTGAGAAAAAGAAAAGTTCCTCCATGTCAAACTAATCTTGTTTTCACAAGATGTACAAACTCATCACCAAATGACGGGTTCTCATCCCTTTTAAAAATGTCTTGAAGCTGAATTTAATGTCATTTTAGTCACTGACCAGTTATCACTTCATGCAAAACAGGGCTCTTCATTTAGCCTGTGTAATTTGACAGTCAGACTGCTCAATGCGTCCTCTGAACCAGTGAGATACTCCTCCTCTCACCTCATTATGGAGTGATTCAGTAGCGAGTAATCATGTGAGTGTATGAGACACACGGTGAGGGAAATGGAGAGAGAAAAAAAAGACAGAAAAATGGTGGACACAAGAGGGATGGAGAAAGACAGAGAAAAGACAGGGACAAACAGAAAAAGTTTCAGCTACAACTTGATGTCAATGAGCGATAAATAATTCATAGCGTACATCCTCGGTACAAGAACAAACCATCTAAATCATTGTGAATTGGCTCGACTTAGCATAGTGTGCCTCTTATACTGGTAGACACAAAATGTTGAAGGTTAGAGAGATACTTATGTCTGCGCCTTGATAAACAACGTCCTGTGGCTCTCAGTGTGCACTTGAAAGCCAAAAACAGACAGTCACAGGCTCAGTCATTGCCAATTTCCACTACAAGAGAAAACACGGTCAGTAGGGCCATGATGCTGTTTGATTAATGTGTGTCATATTTGTGTGTTGCCCTTTGGAGTGACGCTTAACTTCTCCAATACAGTTTCATTAACTATACTGCAAAGTTTTGTAACTGTGAGACAGCATTGTCATGGTCCAGAGGCCCTGCTTCTGTGAGAACACTGAACTGAGGTCACATTGTATACACACATTTTTAAGGGTCTATTGAGCAAGCCAGCCACTCATGAAAAATGTACTCTATTCTAAGGCTTTTTAGTCCACATGCAAAGTCTAAGCCCTGCAACTACTTTCATTAGCACTTGAAAAGAAAAAAAAATTTATAATCTGATAGCATATTTAAACAGTTTCACTATTGTTCACATCTTATCACCTCTAAAAAGCCCACATACAAGAGACCTGCCCTAGACTGTGTAGGGGAAAAAAAGCAGAAATAAGCATCTGAAAAACAACCTTGAGCAGCTATGTAGGTTTGTGTGCTGTGTGTAATGGTTTAGACATTAGAAAGAGTGTTCTGTGGTATAAAGGACTGCCCACGACGGGGTTGTTCATCCCCAGTGGAATTCATTATTTTTAAGCTGGGAACATGGGATGAATTTACTATTAAATCGCTGGTTTTAACTACATTTGTAGATGGAGTAACATTACTTTTGTTCCCACCATATAGTTTCATATGCCCTACTTCCCCACATCATGATGTGTATCTGTTAGCAGGTGGACTTGTGACAAGTGGTCATCCAGGTAGCCTTTTTTAGATCTACAGCAGGGATTTTTACACTCTTTCTAAGGTCTAGACCATTACACACAAGGTGGGAACAAAATTACTCCATCTACAAATGTAGTTAAAACCAAGCAATTTAATAGTGAATTCATCCCATGTTCCCAGCTTAAAAATAATGAATTCCACTGGGGATAAACAACCACAGAGAGCAGAAAAACAACCAAAACAACATCTAAGGAGTTAACATTAACCAATTGAAGTAAGGTTGAGAGTTATTACTCCTTTAATTAACGTTAGTGAGTTGCTAAAAACAGAACTGGACTCAACAGTCACAAAAAAAAAGTTGAATATCTTTAGCTTAGCTAGGTTAAAGGTTATTTTCTATAGTTTCATATGCCCTACTTCCCCACATCATGATTTGTATCTGTCAGCAGGTGGACTTGTGACAGGTGGTCATCCAGGTAGCCTTTTTTAGATCTACAACAGGGATTTTTACACTCTTTCTAAGGTAAAACCATTACACACAGGTGGGAACAAAATTAATGTTACTCCATCTACAAATGTAGATAAAACCAGCCTTTTAATAGTGAATTCATACCATGTTCCCAGCTTAAAAATAATGAATTCCACTGGGGATAAACAACCAAAGAGATCAGAAAAACAACCAAACAACATCTAAGGAGTTAACTTTAACCAATTGAAGTAAGGTTGAGAGTTATTACGCCTTTAATTTCACGTTAGTGAGGTGCTAAAAGCAGAACTGGACTCAACAGTCGACGGTTTATTCACTAAAACACGTTGATTTTCTTTAGTTTCTAAGCTTAAACGTTATTTTCACCACAGCAGTTCAAACTAACGGTCAGTGTTACCTAGACAACACATATATTGTGCAGTTTAAGGTAACGGTCAGTGTAACCTAGACAACACTTATATCTGTCTGAACTCCTCCAGTGTTTTATATGCTGTTAAAGTTAAGCGTCTATTTTTAACTGTTCTGGGGAAAGTTTCTCTCTTTTTTAACAAAATTTTAAATTCTTGTCATTCACTTACCTTTTTTTAAGTCTTTAAAACTGTTCCAACTCCACTGAAATATACTAGCGGCCACAACTGCGACGTCAAATAGCGGATAACGTTGTTCACACGGATGAAGAGCAGTGGCAGCAACAACGTTAAGCGTAAGTAAATGAAGTAAACCACTTCCGGTTTTACATTTCAAAATAAAAGCACACATTGACGTTCAACTACTCTACACTGGCTCCCTGTCTCTCAGATAATTGATTTCAAAATACTCCTGCTGGTTTACAAAACACTAAATGGTTTAGGGCCAAAATATATTTTTGATCTTCTGCTGTGTTATGAACCATCCAGACCTCTCAGGTCATCTGGATCAGGTCTGCTTAGTGTCCCCAGAGTCACAACTAAACATGCAGAAGAAGCAGCGTTCAGTTTTTATGCACCAAATATTTGGAACAAGCTCCCAGAAACCTGCAGGACCAACTCCAACTCTGAGTTCTTTTAAATCAAAGCTTCAAACTTTCCTGTTTGCTGCTGCCTTTTATTAAACCAGATAATGATCTTATACTGCACTAGAGCTTTTACGCTTGTGTGTTATATTCTATTTTAGCTTCTATCCTATAGCTTTTATTTTTATCTTGTTTTTATTTTCTAATATTTAATGTTTTTATAACTGTTTTAATTATGTCGTAATGTTGCACTTTGTCGCAATGTTCTTTAATGTTTATGCAAAGCACTTTGAATTTCCCTGTTGCTGAAATGTGCTATACAAATAAAGCTGCCTTGCCTTGCCTTGCCTTATGACTTTATTATCATAATATTACAACATTTTTTTCTCGTAAACTTATGACTTTATTCTCATAATATTGCGACCTTTTTTTCTCGTAAACCTATGACTTTATTATCGTAATATTATGACTTTATTCTCATAATATTACAACTTTTTTTTCTTGTGACTTTATTATCATAATATAACGACTTTTTTTTCTCTTAAACTTATGATCTTATACTGCACTAGAGCTTTTACTCTTGTGTGTTATACTCTATTTTAGCTTCAATCCTAGCTATTATTTTAAGCTTGTTTTTATTTTCTAATCTTTAATATTTTTATAACTGTTTTAATTATGTCTTAATGTTATTTTGCACTTTGTCGCAATGTTCTTGAATGTTTATGTAAAGCACTTTGAATTGCCCTGTTGCTGAAATGTGCTCTACAAATAAAGCTGCCTTGCCTTGCCCTGCCTTGCCTTCAACGGTGTATGCGTTTTATTTTGTAGGATAGGAACTACGTGTTTCCGGTGTTTCTCTGGCTAATTTGATGCAGTAAAATTGAAAAAAACTTGTCATGTGACCACTGAAAAAGACTGGACAGCCCAGTCTGTTTCCATGCAAAATGCCCTTCAACTAGATATTACCCCACTTACTTCAAACTAACAAGAGTTATAGCTCACATAAGGCTATATCTGTAAAGAATATAGGCTACCTATTACAGATAAATAAATCCCTGAATTACAAAACATGTCATGGAAAATAATAGGCTAATACAAAACATGACTAACTTAATGATTAACTTAGAAGGGAACCATTTCTAAGTTAATCAGTCACCAAATCTCAGTATCAGTTATAAAATAATTTGTTCTCTCTTCATTGGAAAAAAAATCCATGCTTATTTTTCGTTCATCATAAGAAAGTTCCATTACCAAAAAAAGATGCTTATTCAAGTGTGTTATTAGTATACTTCTTTTAAGCTTAAAATAAGAGCGTATACTTTCAGTTTACTTTTTATGTACTTTATTTGTTTATTTGTTTATTTGTTTATTTATTTTGCACAATTTAAGACTATACAACATAACAAAAAAAAAAAGAAAAGAATAATATACAGTGCAGGAAGAGGCAAAAAACCCACTAGGCTTATCTGAAGCCTCCACCTATAGAGACAAGATTAATATAAAGAAATAATATGACTACATAATACTGATAACAAACAATTAGGACAAGATATATATAATAACAACAATAACAATACAGTAAATATATCAAAAAAGACAAGTTTGTGTGTATGTTGCATGGAAGTTTATGGTTAGTGTTTGTGAGGAGGATATTGATTTAAATATCTATAAAGACTTCTGGGCTACTTATCAGAGATATACTTTACAAAGTATACTTAAGTAGACCTGGCTCATACTGACAAGTATACAGAAAAGTCTATGTATGTTTGGCTTATAGTCCTACTTTTTCTTAATCTTTTGATCGAGATACATTTACGAAAAGTATAATTAAGTATTCTTATTCAGACTCGAATCTCTGCTAAAAAGTGGGCTACAAGTGTACTTGCCATATAAAAACTATTAAACTAGTAGTTTACCGAGTATACTTTAAAGTACACTTTCATAAACTATGAAGTCGGCTACAAGTATATACATGTCGAATGACCTCGAATGGGATAAGCGGTTACAGATAATGGATGGATGGATTTCACAAACTAAAAAGTGGGCTACAAGTATAAAACTAGTAAACTATCAGTATACTTTTTGTTGCAGTACAAAATAAAACTTACGTATAAACTAGTTGTGTACTCAATGTTTATTATTCTTACACTTAAAGTATACCTAAAAGTATACTTTTATAAACTAAAAAGTGTGCCAATTTAGTCCCAAGAAGTATTAAAGTAGTACACTTACAAGTGCACTACTAGTACATTGATAGTATACTTACTACTTAAAGTATACTTGGGAAATATCTATTTGAACTTTACTTATGTATACTTCACAAAATAAACTTGAAGTATACTACTTTTTCGTAAGGGTGGAGTTAAATAGCCTAGGCAACTACTGTAATAATAATAATAATAATAATAGTATTATTATAGCACTTGTCAAGCTTAAACGCAAAGTGCTTCCCAGATTAAAAGAATACCAATTTGAATATCAAAATCCCATGTATGCCCACCCTATGACATACAACAATTAGGAACATGAGAGCACAAATATCAAGCAGCACTGAGCCCAAGTGCAAAATAAGAGAAAGAAATAAAATGACATGACACCGTGGGTTGGTTTTCCTTCTGTCCTCCCCAATTTTTTGATTCACCAGCCGCCACTATTATATAAACCTAATTTTCCTTAGGGAGCAAAAGTCCAACTAATTTTATGTAGGCTAAAAGTACAAAATTAGATAGTAATTTATATAAAAATGTTTTTTTTGTTGGTTGAATTCACCAGATTTACATAGCCTACTTTTAATCACAATATCAAAACAAACTACAACGACAACAAAACACTGTAGCCAAATGAGAGGTGGCTATTTAATTGCATTATGGTCCAGTCCAGTCTGAGCCCAATAGGTGGTATAAACTGGTATAATCTTGTCAGCACTGTGACCACGAATAGAAATACTTCTTAACAGATATTTGTATTGAGGTGGCGGTGATGTGGCATTCATCAGACAGGCTGTTGATTTGTTAGTTGTAAGCTCCCATAGGAACCAGAAGAGGGCAACAACTCTCCATCAAGATGTTGAGCCTCGTAGATGGAGAGAAATTCAAAAGGCATCACTGTAAAAAAGCTCAAAATAATAAAGGGAAAAGAGCATTTATACTATAAAGAGAATGTTGAATGTAAATAGACCTTCAATTATTAAAGAGGATTACTTTAATTGCATTTCAGATGCAGTAAAATCAGCAAGATGAAAGCAACTGAGAGCAAGGGAGGCTGGCATGCAATAAAAGTAGCCTAATAAGATAGACCAAATGTGAGCCCATAACTTCAGTCACTCTGTATATCGTGATGTACCAGGAGACAGGACATAAAGCATTCATGAATTAAATATATCCCGCATGTGAGTTCACATGAATAAAAAAGGACACATTTGTCATATGCTCTGTCAAACATGTTTTTAGAGAGCTGAAGGAGAAATCTGTGTTTCTGTGTGTTACACATGTGTCTCAATGTGTTGTGTTCCCTCATGTTACAGTCAGTCCAAAGACCTAACGAGTAAAAGGGTAATATCTTAGCCTTCAGGAGCCTGGATGAACAACACACTGACTCTGTGACAAGTCAGTGACTCGGCAGTTGCGTTACTCATTTTACTTGTGACCTGCAGGTAAAGATCAGGGGACTGTGCCAGAAAGATTAGCTTGGGTAAAGGAGATGGCAGAAGGGATAAGGAGAGGAGATGAAAGGTGACAGATGGAAGAAACAGGTGAGAGAAGGTGAGACGTGGCAGGGAGAGAACAGTGAGAAACAGGGTTGATGAACGGGAGGTGAAACGAGCAGAAAAGGGAAAGCAAAAGGAGGAAACTGTAGAGGAGACATGATGGGAATAAATGGAGGAGAAGAGCAAAGACAGAGAAGAGGGGTTATATGAGGAGAGGAAAGATGGATTAGAAGATGAAAAGTTTGGGAGAGGACATAGAAAAAATACAGAGAAGGGGGTAAATTGAGGAACAGAGTAGGGGGAGAATACAAGAGGTGGAGGGAGAGGGAGCTGGAGAGGAATGAGGAGGTGGGGTGGTGATGAGTCATCACCAGGCTATCAGCCCTGGTGGGCCGGGTTGCAGCGGGGGTGGCAGTGTGACACATATGCAGAAACACACACACACACAGAGGGATGCCGACCATCGTGCTGCTTATGCGTCTCCTCCCACTGTGGAGGCGGGTGGAAGACAATACAGGGATGCCACTGGGAGACGCAGTTCACACACATGGACATAATGATGATGGCTGAGCGAGAGGCCTCATTAAGGCTCTGAGGATGGATGGATGGTTCTATACAAGGGCAGAGGGTATAAACAGTCAATGCAGCTGTAGGAAAGGACAACAGAGCTGTATACACCTCGTGCCTTTTTGCATCTCTTGCATACTCTTCCCTTCATCATTCATAATTTATTAGGTGCAGAGGCGGATGTTGTAAAAAGGGAAGTCAGAGAGGATGACATGCAAAAAAATATATATTTTGAGGCATGTCATGTAGAGTACAACGCTATGTTCCTCTTACTGAGGCACTCACAGACAGATTCAGCTTCATGGACTTTCTAATCATTTCTCATCTTATGATATATATACTTAAAGCCATGTCACTGTGTGCGAGTGCGTGTTACGCAAGACAACTGTCACGTCATCTAACCCACCATGGGGAAACCGAAATTGTAGCCGTTGTACATGTGGTGCATTTACAATATACGTGCTCATTGTCTACATAGAAGAGGTAGAAGAGGGCAGACACCCTGCAATAAGTCACTTCCTCTTTGACAGGAAAGCTCTCATCATCGCTTTATGTCTCCCTTTGGTGCTGAGTCGATCTCAGAGTTGCCATGGCAACAGATTGGGGGATTCCTAATTCTGATCTAGGCCACTGCGCACACATACGCTAAACACATGCGAGTGCATGGCTGCATGCAAACAAACAAACACACTTCCCAGTGAGTGAAACATTGTTTATCAATAGGTTGTATGACATGCCGTTTCCCTGCAGTTTTAAAATCAAAATGTTTTCAGTTTTGTGTCTGTGTGTGCCACTGAAAGAATGTGTGAATGAGAGCGCAACCATATCAACCATGTAACTATTTTTGCATCAGCACAACCATGCAAACCTGCAGCATCAGACATCAACTTGAGCGAAGGCACTGACGCACACATACAGAAAAAAAAAGACACGGCTCACCGGGGAAATTTGAAAACCTTTGTAGGAATATGTATTTAATTTTTAAACTCTACATACATTCATACATCTCTCAATTAGAGGAGCAGACAGTACGTGTGTGAAATCTGTATGTGTGTGTGTGTGAAATCTGTATGTGTGTGTGTGTGTGTGTGTGTGTGTATGAAAGGGTTGCAGGTCGGGGGTTCCAGCTGCCTTCTGCACGCCTGCATATTTATTATGTGCTTACAAAATGTGATGGAGACACATAATGAGTGACAGAGAGACAACAAACTGAGTGTGTATACATGTCTGAGTGCATAAATGTAGTATAAATGAATGGTGTGGGTTCAAATGTGTACACAGGTATTTACTTGCTGTATACATGACCATTAGGGGTTGCACTGGGATGTTTTCGTATACATAACTCGCAGATAAAGGAGTATAATTTTGAATGAGAGCCGGATCCACTGTCAGGTTAGTCTATAAACATTTCAACAGTAAATCTTACTGATAATATTTTTTGCTATGATAATCTGCTTAGGTCCTGATTGGAAAACGTTGATATCCCTAGAAGGGGCATGAAAAATCACATTAACAGCGGCTTTTCTGATTACAATGAATAGGAGTTCACCGACTTTGTAAGAATAAGTCGTTTTCGGTGCCCCTTATGAGTGGGTGGGTGTGTATCTGTGAGTGCATCTATGTTGCATGTATGTATTCATACATTATGTATGTAAGATGGAGTTGGTCAATTATGAGTGCATGAATGCTTACATACATGTGCCTGTTAGTATGACTGCATATGCAACTGCACACATACTTACAAATAGAATCACATATACGTTAGTGTAGTTATGGATGTGTTTCAGGCATGCATGTAACCCTGCATTACGTTTTGTGTGTGTATGAATACATGAAAGTGTGTGTGTGTGTGTGTGTGTGTGTGAGTGTTAGTCGCTGTCTTCTCTCTCCTGGGTCTCAGCCAGGGAGCTCTCATCAATATTCTCCAGGCTCTCAGCATGCTGGATGCTGAGCTCAGACAGCGGGATGCTGGGTAGTGTAGTCTGTTCGGGGTAGAGCCAGGGCTTGAAGCCGGGGTTGTGTCTCTGCTTCCACTCTGAATACTTCAAACAGGCTTTGTTGATCTTCTTCATCGCCTAAAAAGAAGAAAAAGTGGATGAACAACACAGGTAGGAAAACATAAGTTTATTTTTTATAGGTCTGTATTGATCATTAACAACTTCAGATAGCAGAAAGGAAATGATTGTACTTGAATGCACAGACAATATTCATTGTTGGTCAATGCTCAGATAAGGCAGACGGGACTGAACAATACGACTATTGGTTTAAAAAGTTAAATCAAATGGTAATATTTCTAGTAGGGCTGTCAATTGATTAACATATTTAATCGCAATTAACTGCATGATTGTCCATAGTAAATCGTGATTAGTCGCAAATTAATGGCACATTTTTTATCTGTTCAAAATGTACCTTAATAGGAGATTTGTCAAGTATTTAATACTCTTATCAACATGGGAGTGGACAAATATGCTGCTTTATGCAAATATATGTATATATTTATTATTGGAAATCAATTAACAACACAAAACAATGACAAATATTGTCCAGAAACCCTCACAGGTACTGCATTTAGCATAACAAATATGATCAAATCATAACATGGCAAACTGAAGCCCAACAGGCAACAACAGCTGTCAGTGTGCTGACTTGACTATGACTTGCCCCAAACTGCATGTGATTATCATAAGGTGGGCGTGTCTGTAAAGGGGAGACTCGTGGGTACAAGGGAGAGGTCAAGGGACCCCTTTGAAAATGGCCATGCCAGTTTTTCCTGTGTGTTATTTAACCTCCTTCGCGACAAGCTAGTATGCCATGTTTAGTACCGATGGATTCCTTAGGTTTTTATAGTGTCATATGACACTATCTTCACTCAGTATCTTCACTCTGAGCCTGTACAGCCTAAATATCTCTGCATGAATGCGTTAAAGAAATTAGTGGCATTACATTTACATTAATTTTCACGTTATTAGCCGTTAACTTTGCAGCCCTAATTTTTATGTATCTAGAGTATGTACTATATTTCGAATTATAAATGAATCCTGATAAAACAAACCCAGACAGAAAATTATTTTTGTATTTATTGGGTTGAAGTCATCAGCATGGTAATTTTCAGTGGGATTTGTGTATCTCGCTGAGCTGCTATTTTTTGCCCATCATCAAGGGATTCCTCCATCCCAGGCTGCTCTCCAGAGAATCTTTGCCTTAGTTCAACATGCACACACTCTCAAACAGACAAACAAATACTGAAAACAGTATGTTTCTGGAATGTGTAGGAGAGATTATAAATTGCTTGTATAAATGCCTGGGGGATTAACGCGTCGCCAAACACACACTCACAATCTGTATTAATCTGCAAAAGACTTACGTGAGGAGCAAGGAAGTGGGAAGACTTGTTGACAACCCACTTGGGTAACGAACCTGCAAAGAGAGACAGAGTGAACAGAGGAAGATGGAGAAAAGTGTGAGAATGGAAGTGCGAGAGAAAGAGAGGAAGAGGAGGGAGGGCAAAATATAGAAGAGACGGATTAAAAATTTGCTTTATTACATGTCATGTCACCCAACATCAAAGTGGAGCTTTGCAACTTGCTACTCAACTGCAACACACATTAGAAACCAGTGAATAAAGACATTTACACCATTAGCTCTTACATGCAAGAGTGTGACAGTCAAGAAGGGAATTAATGTGAGTATCAGATTAATGAATAGAAAAAGAGAGAAGAGGGACAAAGCGAGGCGGCCCAGTGAAATAGACTCTGTCCTTCATATGGTTACTATGGCGACTCATTTTGACATAAAGGCAGGCGAATGAATCATTCATTAGAACTTTGAGCATGCGCTGAGCACCTGGGTGTGTGTGTGTGTGTCAGTGTACCTGTGTGTTTCAGTCTTGTTTGTGTGTACTTCTATTCATTTCTGTATGAGTTTGTCCTTGTGCGATTTTGCTGTTGATTGCCTTTGTGTGAGTGCGTGTGTGTGTGTGTGTGAGTGTGTGTGGTAGTTACCTCGTGGATCTACCTGGGCCATGTAAGTGAGGGTACAGTGGTTGGTTGGTCCCTGGCTCTGGACCATGTAGCCAGTCTGAATGGACACAGCTCGCACCTTGTCCTTTTTAGGTGGGTATTTCTGTAGAGACAATACACACACACACACACACACACAGAGATTCATATTGGAATTAACATCCTTATACAGTATATGTACAAACCTTAAACAGGACAAGGAGCCAAGTCAAATCTTCATTCATTTTTGGTACTTCCAGATTTAAAGGGAATATATGTAACTTTTTACACGTATAATTCTTCTTTTATTGCAAATGTGTGAACAGGTTGTAACCTAAGCTAACAAATGAGACCTTCCGTGACTACGTTTCCTCAGCCTGTAGACTGCTTTTTATGTGAAGGACTCAGGTCGGTGTCCCAGCGGATGTGACATCATGACGTCATGCGCGCTCGCGTGTGCCTACTCTGTTCAGCGCAGCTACAGGGACAGCTAACGATAGCCAACGGTTGGTTAGAAATGGTGTCCGCTAACTCAAACAAACGACCAGCCTCCACCACAATCAGACTCCAACACAAACTCCACGGAAGCACAAAAAAAGGTGTTATGGGAGTGTGTATGTGTGCACATGGGAAGTGAGTGGTGAAGCAAGAGAGAGAGAGAGAGAGCGGTGGCGAAACGAGCAAGCAATGGAGCAGAAGAGAGTTAGTTTAGCTTTGAGAATATCACGTGAATATACAGTAGAAGTTACAGTTTGTGCAGAAACTGACTGACTCACTGACGCAACGACCACAGGCGTCACTGTTAATAAGCACTTCTGATTCTTACATTGAGTCCCTTTAATTAATCTATAATGTAAAAGACACACACATGCACCCAAAGCAGAGAAGACTCAGTAATCAATCCTTAAAAAAAGCTCTTTGTGTCCACCTGTCAAATGGTCGACATACGATGTGCAGGGCGAGCATTCTGGGGTTTTTCTGTGATGTGTTTTCTGCTGCCAGTCAATCTGATTTCCTGCTTCACAGTCATATTTCTGATGCAAATCCAGTCCACACTACTCTGTGAAAAACAGCAGTAAAGGCTCACTAGTCCACTGCTGGCTCCTTTGACTGTGTATATATATATATATATATATATATATATATCAAATATATATATATATATCAAAGATTATTATTCATGATGATAAAGTACAGTACTGGTTAGCCTGTGCTAATTAGGACAGGCACACTTAATAATCACACAGATCAGCGGTCTGCTAAAGAACCTTTATCAGAGGAGAACTTCATATAACTGCTTTCTCATTTCCCGACTATTTGACTCCTATTTTTGGTGCCTGCACCTCTCTACTAGGAGGCTACATTGTAGGCGTTTCTGCTGACAGTACAATGACAGCTTTCATTACATCTGCAGGTTTCTGGGGAACATTATAATGTTCTGAGATAATATAGAGTTTTTTTGTAGGAGAGACTAGAGGATTTGAAGCATTAGTCACCAATGAGGTGTCTCTCTACAGTCTTGACACATCCGCCATACCAGTAAACCCCATATCTGACCTGATAATCAGTCGATTAGTTGAGCGGCAGAACATTTACTTAAAGGAACAGTGTGTAACATTTCGGGGAATCTGTTAGCAGAAATAGAATATAATATTCATAACTATGTTTTCTTCTTTGCAATCTGCAACCACATCACTAGATTTCACCAAATCCTACACAATGTTATTTGGCTGATCGTTAGACAAAACAAGCTATTAAGTCATCACTTTGGGCTCTGCTAACTTACAATGGGCATTTGTTATTTTTTACATTTTATATATTCAACGATGAATCAACAAAACATAGAGTAGAGTCTACAGCCATGCTAGCAGCACTGTGAGGCTTACTGTACTGTACTGTAGGCACAGCGGTGCTTTGAACTAAACGTCAGCATACTAACATGCTCACAATGACAACGCTAACTTGCTGATGTGTAGCAAGTACAATGTTAACCATCTTAGTTCAGCGTGTTAGCATGATAATATTTGCACGAATCAGCTGAGGCTGACGGGAATGTCATTAGTTTTGCAGGTATTGTTTAAAAAATTCAAGGTATCACCAAAGTCTGTGGGCTTCATCCTCTGAGGACCATGAATGTCTGTACGAACTTTCATCCATCCAATAATAGCACTGCCATCCCTGGAGCCGTGGTGCTAAAAGAGTGCTCAATAGATCAACTGATAGAGTACTCATTAGCTGTAGCCATAATATAAATATAGGCCTCTCTTGCAAGAACAAGTTAGACTTAGACAGTTCCTACAGGGCGGTGGCAGCTGGATCTCAAAGAATGATTCCTGGAAATTGTTCCCCATGTTTGACTGAAAAGCAGTTGTTACAAATCATTAATGGTGGTGCATATTTCCGAGATAAGGAGGATCCTAGAGTGTGCAAATTCATTCATCATGAATGGATAGTTACATGCCTGGATTATTTGGAAGAGAGAATGCCAAATTGCTAAGCAAGTTAAATGATTTATTTTCCTCTCGGTCTGCCTCTCTTGTGTCGTGGACAAAGAGCTGATAGTGTTGCGTTATATATTCGAGAGATAACTTTTTCTTCTCCCCCTCTACCTTGACTTCATGTATGGAGCCGCCATGCAAAACAGTGATGTATATCCCGCGTGACTGGTGGAGGCTGCGGAGCCATAGACTATTGGAGCCCAGTTCTGCCGATAACGACAGTTTGTAAAACTTACCATCGTTAACCTCTAGTTATCAATCATGGGATCGAGCACGAATGTAGTGTCAAATACAGTATAAGTGGACAGACTCCTGGCGGTGTACGTGTGAACTCAGCACTCCACTAAGGAGCCCCTTCAGCTGCACTCCACAAGTCAAGCTCTCAAATTCTACTGATTATACAGATAGAGTGACCTTGGCTACTCAAACACAAAGCCATGCACACACACACACACATGGAACACACACACGCAACGTCTATTATGTTTGTAACCACTCATTGAAGCAGGAATGCGGAAGGGAAGGCGGAAGTCGACAGCTAAGAGTCACATGAGAGGTCTTATCCTTTTGTAAACATTATACTAGTGAGTGAAACTGAGAAACAGAAACAGAGAGGGAAAGAAAAAAAAAAGAGAAAAATGTAAATCTTCACATTTAAGAAGCTGGAATCAGAAAATTACGATTAATTTATTAGTTGACAACTAATCGATTAATTGTTGCAGCTCTATTATCAAATAAGTAGGTTTTCTGCAAAACATTATCTGGCTCGAGCTTCTCAATGTTAAGATTTGATGCTTTTCTTTGTCTTATATGATAATAAAGTGAATATCTTTTGGTTTTGGGCTGTTATTCAGACAAAATAAAAGCTGTTTAGGACATTGCAAAATGCATTTTTGACAATTTTTTGACATTTTATAAACCAGACAATCAATTAGTCGAGAAAATAAGATCAATCACTAATGAAACTAATTGTTTGTTGCAGCCCTAGAGAGAGGTGATGTGTACAAGCTTTTACACTGCATAGTGCTTGTCCTCTTCTTCCTGTTGGAAAAGAAACACAGAAATACAGCCAAAGTACAAGGCTGAGGTTTCAGGCCTGATTCCAAACTGAAAGTCACTCACGTGGTCTCAGCGCTCTCTAATCAGTCTGTTGGTTTTACTGGCCTTTGGCATTCGAATGCTTCAGGTTCTTAAAAAGCACAACTGGAAGCTGAACTACAAACACAATGTATTCAACTGAATCTAATTAACTACCCTACACTTAAACTGAAGCAGTGCCAGCACACAGTACATCTATCAATCTCCCAGGTGAAAGCATTTAGGGCAGGATGTATGGGGATGATCTCTCTTTGGAAAGGTGCCAAACTCTCTTTACATCCCGGATGCAGTGGTTGTTTTAAATGACTGACACACACACACACACACACACAGATTTATATTGTTGCCTTTGCACAAATATTTAAGGATTTGTTTTCACATAGCACAACGCCCTTAAGCGTTGCAAAACCGGATCAACGTTCATGACTGCTCACCCAATCAATGTGCACTCATTTCAAAACGGGCCATTTGTTTCACAATGCACCTTTGAGCACATATGAGTTAAATAGAGGTGAGTGAGCAGGGGCCCCAGCTGAGCATGTAAAAGCCCTGTATGTGTGCGAGTGTGTGTGCGTACTCACGACATGTTTGACAGAGTAGTTCATGATGATGTAATCTTTCCCCATTGGCAGCCAGGAGCGAAGCGTGACGACATCGCGGTTCCGAAGAGGACTTGGACACTTCCCTGTTAACACACAAGATACATCTGATGAACAAAACATTAATGTACTGTTGATCAATGTGCACTTTATGTGTGTATCTGCTTCTCAACACAACGACAAATCATATTAATGACAGATGAATGCTTTCTGTAGACAGCATGTGTTTACAGTCGAGTGTGTAACATACATGAGTAGTAACCGACATCCGCATTGACCGTAAGTTTCCCGATATCGAAGGTCTCGATGACGTTTGTGTCCCATTTCCTTCTGTATTCAATGTCATGGAGAACATCGTACATGGTCTCAGCTGACACGTCCTTACACACCATCCGACACTGAGAGAGAGAGACAGACAGACAGAAAGACAGACCGTGTTAATTTTTAGGCAATAAAGAAAATGTACATAGCCGAATAATAGACTAAACTAGATTTATTGAGTTTATCATACGAAACTCATGCTATTGCACTGATCCGCTCTTTCCAGTGTAAGCTACAAAGTAAGAAAATCCATTAGATTTTAATGATGCTGCATCCCATAAATTAAGGGTAAAGTACTGTGCTGTTGTTGAGGAGAGCTGCAGAGTTTGTCGGCATTCATGTCGACAAAAGGTGGGTGTGAAACAAACAACAAACCCGGTGAACACATCAAAAACAAGCATAAAATTCAACATCCACACTTAATCTGATGTGCAAACTGAACAAATAAATAAATCAAGAGGATGCGCGTAAATACAAGAGTTGAGGGACCCTGAATGCACTCAGTTTGAGAGAAACACACACACACACACAAGCACACACAAATGGCAACTGACGTGTAAACAATTAGACATCAGATGGCAGAGAGTATCAGTGTCAGCGAGCAGAGAAAGAGTGTGTGTGAGAGAGGAAGAGAAAATTAGGAGAGAATCAAGAGACAGTCCACTGACCACAGATGAGTCATTACTAGACCTGAGCTCTAAAATGGAAAAACACAATCAGTACAGGACAGAGACAGACACGTACTCAGTCTGTCAAACGGTATGTGAAAGTGAAGGGGGAGCAGGACTAGGCCTGTCACCATAACTATTTTTGTTGGACCATATACCCCAGAAATAATTGTGATAAATGTAATTTTGAGACCATTTTATGTCACTGATATAATGATAATATAATAGCATAATAATGCAAGTACATCCTTTCAAAGAGCAAGGAACTTTTAATTCTTAAGAATATTCAGACATTAGAGGTGGAAAGTGAAAAAAATATTAAAATATCCTAAATAAATAAAACCACACAATCAAAACAATGAATAAAGTGGAATCTTGGGCTCTGTTAACAAAAATGTGCAATGTCGCTGCAATGCCCAAGTCTTACTTCACGTTGGTTAAAATGTTGGTGACATTCATTTGTAAACAAACTAGTGCTTTCAAAATTGGCCAAAAATGAGGTTAGAATATTCATTCTAAAAAAATACATAGGTTTGAACTATTCGAATATCTAGCGTCCATCTGTCCATCGGGTGCACAGCTGATAGGTACGTGGTTTCTTTACATGACGTAACGTAGCGCTTGCTGTTAGGACACGGTGTCGCTCTCTTACGGCCGAGTTCTCCACCATCATTACGGTTGTTGTTGAATTATTCCTTGTTCAGCTTGACCTAACGTTATATTTCATTTTCCAATTAATGAAAGTGACGTTGTGTGACTCCCATCATACATCATTCAGTGCACTTGAGGCAGACAGCCGCACTATTGGTGCTTTTTTTTCACAATATAATATTGATTTTCAATAATAGTGTTTTTTTTTTTACTATTAAAATATATATTCTAATTTAGAATATTCGTTGACAGCCCTAAAACAAACGCAAAAATGTTAACAAAACGGGCATTATAGTGGTCAGCAAAAATTATCAAGGTCATGTCCATATATTGTACGATAAGTTGATAATGTAATTATCGTGTCAGGCCTAAGCGGGGGGTCTGATTTGTAGACATTCGGAGGCCACACACGTCCTAGATTCTACTTTAAAAAATCATCACATAAATTATAGGGATAAATTTCAAAGCAGAATCTAAGAGGAATTAATTGTTTATACATCTGTTCTTGTTGATTTGGAACAAGTATAGAGTAGTGTGTCATGGTGTATTAATGAAACCGTAGGGACTCCTGCTGCCTATGTCAGCTTTTGGAGTAGATAGCACTGTACATACACCCTGTGCAAAGAGAGGTCTGCAGCCCTCGAGCAAAGCTGTTACTACAGTTACAATTGCCAGGGGGAATTAGTCTTAATAATAACAACAACAAAGGAGGACAGAACAATGGAGGACAAGAGAGACTCAAAGAGAAGCAAGTGAGAGGCCAAGAGAGCCCGAGAGAAAAAACAGATCAAGGGAAGAAGAGTAAATGAGAAAGAAATGGACCGAGGCTGGTTGTCTGTCCCAGATGACTTTAACTCCCATTACAAATCAGTCCAGGAGGATAAAAACTCAATCTGCACCATCTTCTTTCCCTTGTTCCCCGAGGGCTTCATTTAAGAAAATGATCGCCAACTTTATGCTACATTTGGCTGAACAGCTCTCTTTGGTGTAACGGCACAAAATATGCACTTGCCATTTTAAAAGGTGTTATCTGAAGTGCTCAATCAGATATGAATCTGCAAAATCTTTTACTAACCACAGACTAATAATTCTGTCATGTGAAAGAGTAAAATAACAAGACTAAGGGTCTACAGCCATTCTAGCAGCTCTGTGAGGACGTATATAGGCACAGCAGTGCTAACATGTTCTGACAATACTAACATGCTGCTGTTTAGCTGGTATAATGTTTACCATGTTTAGCATCTTAGTTTAATGGTACTGACAGACACACCAAAAAGTCACCATTTCAGAAAGACCCACAATAAGTGAAGTTAATTGTCAGATTTTGGCTGCAAACCCACTTGTTCAAGAAATTGTATTTTACTCCAATACAACAATATCACTGTGTGCACTGTATGTGAGAGCTATGCTCACTAGTTGCTGTTGTTAAAATCAATTTCATATGGCCCTTAGACATAGCCACAATCCCACAGGGCTTCACAATCAGCCAAACTGTGGATCAAAAGAAATTGAAAGTGCTAAATGGAGTATCATGTAGGAGGCCAGAGAAGAAGTCAGTCTGTCAGGTTACAAAGATGAGCTCCTTGCCTGTTTAAATGGCATTAGTGATCTGTAGAGTCATCTGACACTGATTTGCCTAAACTAATGCAATGTCAGTCTATTAGAAACTAGTTAAAAGCGGCGAAGTGCGGCCTGCAGCGAGCTGCCATGCAATATCTATGAAAGGCTGCAGCGGCCGCTCCCAAGCTCCGGCCGTTTGATTTTGCGCCGAAGTGCGGCCAAACTAAAAGTTGGGAGAATTTCAACTTTTAGCGGCAAAGTGCGTCCAGAGAGTACCCGCAGCCAACCAGTTAACAGATCCTGTGACATGTTGACCTATGTTACAAAGAATTCCTTTCCACCTGAAACACATGAATACGCCTGAATCCCGGCCGCAGAAAGTGCACTTATAGCAGCGAGCTGTAGCCTATATAGTATGATGGGATTAACGAAATAAAGTGTACATTAACTGTGCCAAAGCCATGTTTGTTGCCACAGCAGAAAAAATACTGCAAATATTAAATGTATTATACCTACAAAAGGCAATCATAAGCAAATAATGACAGTACACCAGTATCAGTAAGGTCTCCTATTTGATATCCGTGTGTGTGTGTGTGTGTGTGTGTGTGTAGACAGATTGGCAGAGAACTTGTAGGTCAGAAAAGACCAGCAGGGAGAATAATGGATGTATTGTGTCCACAAGCAAACTGAAACAGGAGTAGGAGGACGAAGGCAAACCAAAATGAAAAGGCAAGAGAAGAGAACTGTAGGGAGCGAAAGACGCTCAGTGCAGAATGAAGACATACAGCCAGCTAAGTACACGTGTGCTTAATTCTATTACACTCTAATTCAGTGAAGTCAACAGATGAGGCAAGGAGACGGAGATAGAGGCGGGTGAAAGGGAGTTCAGAGAGATAAAGCAGAAATGGAGGGAGACAAAGAGGCAGGCAAATAGGTGCACAAAGAATATGTGTGTGCGTGTGAGTCTTTTCTTCATGCCTGGTCCGAGTCCGCAGTGGGCGCCGCTGCCCACTCCGAACACCTAATGACCTCTGACCTCTGCACATCAAACCCACTCCACCCACTACTCATTCTCTCCCTTATTCCCTGTCTCACCCACTCTTCTTCTCTCCTCACTCTGTCCCTGCAACACGTCAACCCTCATCATTTGCTCCTCTGGGTGCTGATACATGATTGCGGAAGACGATTATGATAAAAAAAATAAATAAAAAAAATGGAGGAGCGCTTGTGTGATTCAGAGCCGGGCTTCCCTGTGTGCCAGCAGGGGAGAAAGCAAACCCAGGAGCCTCCAGTGAGGCAGTCTGACAGTTCGTCAACTAGAGTAAACAAAAACCACCAACACACTAACACCCACCCACGCATTGTGTGGAGTCATGTGCTGACAAATGACACGATTTTGATGATGATGACGCTTACAGCTGTGATTACACCGTGATACCACAAGTCATTATTGATGAACATGGCAGTGGCGATGACTACGAGGATAACGGGGCTGATGATGATTAGGCCGCTAATGATAATGATGATTGTCAGTCTGTTCTCTCTCTCACTTACTCTATGATTTGGATATATCGTTTTTTCCTCACTGCTATTAATGCTATAGTGGAGAGGGGGAAACAGGAAGAGAGGCAGAGTCTCAACACATTAATCATTCGACATGCATCAGCAAAGATGCATGCTTTTATTTCGTCTATAAATGGATGAGCTGTATCTGTGGCATCGCTGGATGCCCCTAGCCAAACCAACACACCTTTGAGCATATAATAAACTTGTGCCGTGTCAGAGTTTAGATGAAATGAGAGGCAGATTGGCTGTGTGTCAGACTAATAGAAAACAAGAGATAGAGAATGTATTGTATTATATATGAATTATATTTATTATTATTATATACTATACATTATATTTTAACTGCAATGGCTACATTTCATATCTTAAAAGGACCAGTGTATAACAATTAGGGGAGCTATAGGCAGAAATGGGATATAATATTAATAAGTATGTTTTCTTTAGTGGATAATTACCAGAAAATAAGAAATGCTGTGTTTTTGTTAGCTTAGAATGAGCCATTTATATCTATATAGGTCCTCTTCACAGAGTCTGCCATGTTGCACCGCCATGTTTCAACAGTAGCCCAGAACGGACAAACCAAACTTGGTTAACTTTTCCTGCTTGGGCTCCCGTCACTGCCGCTCCCTCTCTCTTGCTTCATCACTCACTTCCCACGTACACACACACTCTAAGCACCCTAACAACAACTGGCTCTAGACAGGGCCATTCACGTTTTCACATCAGCCACCGTAGCAATCCTAAACGCTTGGCACACAGGAGACGTTGTAATCTGCAACTTCACTGCTAGATACTGCCAGGTCCTTAACAGTACACCCTGTTCCCTTAAAGGGCAGGTTTAACAGATACATCACTCAAACCACCTCTACGCACTGGCTCTGCTCCAAATTACCTACGCTAGTCTTACAAAAAGTGGCTCTAGAGAGGGTAATTCGTGTTTTCACGTCGTCCACCGTAGCTCTCCAACACGCTTGGCACACGGGAGAGGCTTCAGTTGATTGTAATCTCCTCATCTCACCGCATGATCCTACACATTGGACCTTTAAGTTAACTTTACTTATCCTTAGATACTGTATATATACGAGCAGAATAAAAAAGAAATTCTGTTTGTATTTTTAAGTTAAACTTTACCAATTTATATTTACATATTTTATCACAGCATTGCAACGTTACCCAGCGCTGTGTAAACATATCTTTACTTATTGTATGTACATGTTTTGTTGTTATTTCACACTTGCTTTGGCAATGTAGATGTATATTTACCATGCCAATAAAGCCCTTTTGAATTCAAATTTGAATGATGCAAAATAAAGCTCCTCCAACTGTCGTATTTACATAAAGATAAAGTGGCAGGTTTAGATACAGTAGGAGCCCCACTGAAATTCTAAATGTGTGTCTGTGTGCACTTTCTACTGCTCTCTGTTTGCAGAGCTGTCCTGAGGAAATACACCTGTCCTTACCCTCTGCACACGCGCACACACACACACACACACACACTTTTTATTCCCAGCTGATGCAGACGTGATACACCTCTCCTTCTGCACACAGGACATACCCTGAGGAATCGCACAGTTAAATGAGGCTGATTTACACCATCCCGATTGGCCCATTCACTACACACACACACACACACACACACACACACTCTGCCTCACAGGTACGAAGATACAGTAGATAGTGGGGGGCTTGGAAGATCCCTCCACTGTTGTAACCCCTGCACACCCATTGGCACACAGACACACACCCATGCATGCACACACACTACTTTATTTAACAAAGTAAACACCTGGTGGCTGGCTCATGCTCCTTGTACCCGGATACACCAGCAGGAAAGCACACACACATTTACACAGAGGACAATGTATCCCAGTAATCAGATTTTTATGTCAGGTCAGAGCAGAACGTACTTTAAAAGTCAGAAGCGTGGAAGCAACCTCCCAAAAAACGGTCAGCTGTGAAGCAAAATCTGTCTTAAAGTATAAGTGACAACACTACAAGAGATTTTGAGCCAGTTAAGCACTAAATTGCCAGTCAGTCAAGTCTGAGGCTAAGCGGAGACTGTAGTGTACACTGGCAAAGTGAACTGCAAGTATAACAACGATATCTTTTTTAATTTATTGATCAATTTTAACAAATTCCAGGGGTCTGTCGTTCCCAATTGCTACTTGATTTGATTTGATTATTATTGTGACATGCATACATAATATGCCAAACCCAAACGGGCTTACAAGACACCATTATTTCGAAAATAAAGAAAAGACAAAGGCAGAAACCAGAGTAGCAACATAAATTACAAATAGTACTACACAAATCGACCATCCTGATGTTTTTTCCAAGCTTGAGAAACATAAGTAGCCACTTATAAGCATTAAAAATTAAATAGCCAATCCATTCTGTCATCATCTGAGCAACAAGAACATTTCTGGATATTGAACAGACATTTCATTTAAAATAGATATTTTTTAACTCATCATAGTATGGACAATACAAAAGAAAATGTGATTCAAGTTCAACTTCTTCTTATTTATATGCTAGAAATGGTGGCAAGATGCAGAACAAGTCAAACTTTCCACATTGTTTGGATGAAAATCTTTCACCATTTGCTCAATTAGTTATGTACAACCTCAGTAAATATACAGTATGTGAATGTACTGTAAGTTGGCGACTTAAGACAGCCAGTCAAGGCGAGACATGATCGCCTGCTGAGCCAACAAACTACATCATGACTTACAGCACTTAATTTTATTCAAATAATTGATGATGTTCTCTAACTATATAATTAAAAGAGGAGCTTAAAGTTGTATCAAACTGTCACTTCGTATCTTAACGTGTGTGCAAACTACTTCTTTAATCATCTATTCCCATGTATGTATGTTTTTGCCACAAATGTGCTGAATTAGTTTTTTTCATCTGGGTCTCTGTCCCAGAACTATTAATGACAAGGTCAAATATAATGTGTTAGGCGGTACGCAGCAGTTTTCCCACAGCTTAAAGTGACACAGCTGTTCTGGTGGCGCCTCAACATCGACTCCCAAGACAAACATTCACATCTGAGACCAACTGCCACGACTGCTATTTGACTTGATAACAAAGTTTGCTCATCAAGTACTTTCACATGCCTGTCACGAGATCATCTTACCTAAACAATGATCAGGAAGGAACTACATTTTTTTTCTCATTGTATTAATGTCAAACTGGAGTGCAGTTCTAGGGCAGGTTAATCATTGAGTTAATAAAATATCTACAAATAATGACAATATATCAGAGCCCAAAATTATGTATTTAACCTGCATATTTGGTCATAAACCCAAAGATATTCAATTCAGAATAAACTGAAAAAAAGCAGCAAATCCTCAAATTTTAGAAGCCATAACCACTGAATAAAAACTTTGATTCTAACTGAACTCATCAATTTATTTTCTGTCTATTGATTCTTCTTTTCAGCCAAGGTCAGTTCTATTGTCTATTGTACTATTTCAGCCTTTCTTCACTTCCTTGTGCTGTCAAATGACAAACTGTATGCAAAACCAAATCCACATGAAGTCAACAAAGCGACCTGACACATTATACTCAACACTACCTTATGTGCTTTTGGGAAGAGACCTGAAAATAGTTTCACTGGCAGAGGATAATGGTGTCTAAACCGCCCCCCCGACTGAGCCTCTCACTTCTCTATAGTACCATAGTGTGCATCAGGCATAGATTCACAACCCCACCACTGAACACATTTATAAATAGATTAGTGAATCTAACACAGGATGTGTTCACTAAACAATGATATTAAAAACAAGTCACACACTGCAGGCTTTACAGTTGCACTGTTTGCATCATATTGGGACTATTAACTATTTGTTTGTGTTAGGGATGCACTGATACCGGATTGGATATCGGGCCGACACTGACTCAAATAGCTGGATCGGGTATCAGTGACAATGGAGCTGATCAATTCAATTAAATTCTATTGTTATATACAATATATACTGGCATTTTAATTTACAAAGTTAGGTAAGCAATGTTTAAGTTAAGTCTTACGTTGGCTTACACATAAAAGACTGATCCCAGTCACTTCCACACAGTTAGGCGTGCAGCTTATTAATTAAACACTGTCGATACAGCGATACCTGGGTTTTGGGTATCGGCCGATACAGAGTACCGATCCAATACCCAAAACCCAGGTAGCGGTATCGGGACTGAAAAAGTCGGATAGGTGCATCCCTAGTTTGTGTGTTTACGAAGGGACAATATAGTATGCTGTGTCATCTACATACAATACAATTCTTTGAAATGCAATAAGCTGTTAGTGGGTTGGAGAAGCATCTGCAACTACCTGCATGCAGCAAAAAGCAGCAGTTCAAGCATGTCAGCAGTTTGAGTCATATGGGAATTTAGAAAAAGCACTTCCCTGCCAACTGGATTACACAGCAGGGTTTCTTTATTCCTAACTATACAGATCTAATTTACACTTTTGTTGTATTTTAACATATTCTAGGGGACTTGCACTATATCTTGTGTTTCATCATACCTGAGGTTTCTTTATTCCCAACTATACAGATCTGCAGCTGTTAGACTCCACAACCAGCACTGCTCCCAGTACACCACATACACACCAAAAAACTGACAAGAACTGCACTATACTGTACACCATCAGTACTACTCAGGTGTAATTCATACTGTGCAATATCATTTTCCACTTGTGCAATTTTGTTAATAGTCTGTTTATTGTCAATACTGTATATACTGCTCCTTTTTTTATACTTCCTTCCATTTAAATGGTTCATATTTTGTTACACTTTGTTTAGCTCTTTTTTACTGTGTTAGCTGATGCATCTTGTTTTTTGCACTATCCCCTTTGCTGCTGTACACTGCAAATTTCCCCACTGCAGGACTAATAAAGGAATATCTTATCTCCTATGTTATCTAATTCACGCTTTGTTGTATTTTAACATATTCTAGGGTGACTTTGCACTATATCTTGTGTTTCATATATACCTGAGGTTATATAGTCTCACCTTGATTTTGTGGATGGACTTCCCTTCCTCCAGACCCTGAGTCCACACCGTGATGCCCCCCTTGTTGTGGTTCGCACTCCAGCCTTCCTCGCACAGACACTCCGCCTTGAAGCTGGCAAACGCCCGGTCGTCCGGGATGGTCACAGTGTGTCCTGACATGGCTTGTTACCGAGGAAGAAGAGGGTAGGAGAAGAGAGAGGAGGGTCTATGAGACTCCTGTTGGGCCCAGAGGAGACACTGAAGAGACAGCCAGCCACTGTTTTCCTCCTTCTTCTTCTTCTTCTTTTTCTTCTGTGGGAATAACTTGTGTAATTCAATTTCCTTCTTTGCAAGAAGCTTTTTGTAGGCTGCAGCAGGTCTTGTGATGATGTGCGTGATTAGGGAGGTGCAAACAACCGCAATCCAGCCTGCACAAACTAAACCAACAGAGAGGTGTGTGCAAGCAGCAGCACAGGTGAGAGAGAGCACACAGAAAAAAAAGAAGTGTTAAAAAAAACGAGATAGATTAATCAAATGTGCCTTTATAGTTGCATCAAGGTGGTTGAATAAGTTGTCAGCAGTCCTCACAAACAGCCGCTCTTCAGACGAACCATATGTTTCTGTTTCCGCTCAGGTCTCTCTCTCTTTCTCGGTGTCTCCTCTCTCTTATCTCTCTCTCTCTCTCTGTGCGTCTTTTCTCAATCCTCTTCGTGCAGCTTGATGATCATGTGCAGCAGCTCTCCATCGCTGCGTCGCTGCTGTGGCAGGTGGTGGAGGAGATGCGGTGAGAAATAAGAGGAATAAGAGGAGGAGGTGGAGGCTGGAGGAGGAGGAGGAGGAGGAGAGAGAGCAGTCAGAACAGGGTGAACAGGCAGGAGGCGACGCAGAGAAACGCCTCTCTGTGTTGCCTTCAGGTGCTGCTCGTAAACCTCTCATCTCTGCCTAGTGGAGATATTTTGTTCGTTTGACTTCATTTGTAAAGTTATAGTTGATTGGAAACTTGCAATAAATAATACCATGCTTATATTTATTTGATGTAGTTCATTTTAGCCTATTTAAAAGACACAGTAGCTGAAATATACAACAAAAACATCAAATGCCACATCTGGTGTATCCTCCTGAGACCCAGGCCATTTACATGTGTCCTCTGTACTGAACATTTTGTCCACATGCATATCATCTTACTCTTTTCACCTACTCTATCAACCCCTGGTGTATTGTAAAGAGGACATCCTAGGCTTTCCAGTGATATGGCATGTGTTTTGTTTTTTTAATGAATTTGAATGTATTCTTTGTTTAATATCACTCTACAGCCATAATCTGTTCATTTTTTTAGTCTTTTCACACTGAAATAGTCCTGTAGTCCACTACAGTGGACAATCAAAATAAAGTTTAACAAGCCTAAATTGTTAAGATTTTCTTTTAACCCTAAATAGGAAGGAAATCACAAAAAAAGTTGGAAGACACTTTTTAACTCGGTTCACAGGAGGATATAAGCTATAATAACTTGGCTATTGTTGGCTTGGCAATAATAGAATAGAATAGAATAGAGAGCTTTATTGTCATTGTACATGGTACAATAAAATAATAATATAATAATATACAAACCTGAAAAAAATACTAATAACCTGCATCTCCAACTGGTCAAAACAGGCTTAACAATTGAAAGTGTCACACATTGTTGTTGGTCCTGGCTGTTTTGAATCAGTTTTGTTTTATGAATACACTTTTTAAAGGTAGCCTTACTTACTCAATTTTGCTTTTAACCACTAAAAGCGCTATGGATCAATATTTAACTTTAATGCTACCTCTTTAGCCAATTAACGTTAATCAGAAACCAATGGCAACAATTATAGACTGTTATTAAAGGTCCCATATCGTGCTCATTTTCAGGTTCATACTTGTATATTGTGTTTCTACAAGAACATGTTTACATGCTGTAATGTTAAAAAAACACTTTATTTTCCTCATACTGTCGGCCTGAATATACCTGTATTTACCCCTCTGTCTGAAACGCTCCGTTTTAGCGCATTTTGACGGAATGTAACAGAATTGCGTTGCTAGGCAACAGCTTGGATCCATGTGTACATCCTGTCAGCTGATGTTATTTACATACACTGCAACAGGAAATAAACTGGGACACATTTAGAATGTTTACGTTTAAAACCGTGTAATGGTCTAAATATTCTATATTCGTGACATCACAAATGGACAGAAATCCTAACGGCTTGTTTCAAATGCGCAATTTCTGAATACGGGCTGTGTGTATTTCTCCGTATATTGAACATTTTGATAGTTTAACAGTATTTATATATCACTTAAACCTGCTTTATAATGTAAACAACTTGAAAATCTCACTTTTTACAATATGAGACCTTTAACAATTTTGCATTGGTAGGCTACACACCAAGTAACATGAAGCTATCAAATTATGTTATGTTCACATAATTGAATAAGGTGAATAAAATTTAAAGCTAACTGGCTTACTAGTGTATAGCGATTGTCGATTTTGGGAACCTAGATTAGCTAAATTTGCTAATTTAAGCCTATTTTGTTAATGGGAACAAAATAATTATTGTTTCATCAACAGTAATGTGACAGTGGCGTATGAAATACATCAAATTAACGTTATAGACTCGCATGTTTGGTACATTTTTGAATGTCAAAATTGGCTTACCTGTTGACCCAGGAATTGCAGGTCAGGTGTGGAGGGAGAGCGTTTTCTGTGATGTCACAAGAGTTATGTAGCTAGTATGAAATTGCCAAATACTGGCAATTTTAAACTCTATTTCAAGAATTAGTCTATAATAAGAAGCTGCAATTTGTTTTTCTACAGCTTAAAAATGCAAGTAACTCCTGTATGGTTACTGTTTGATTTTGGTTTTCATATTCCCGACAGAATATGAACGCAACCCGCGCTATCACACCACACACCACATTTTTTGCAAACTAGTAGTTAGTTTACTGAGCAGCGGGGGCGCGCCTGGCTCCTGTTGGCTGACGCAGGGGCGCGCCTGGCTCCTGTTGGCTGACGTGGAAAGTACCTATTTGGGAGTTTTCACCTGTCTTGCCATGCTTCCTTATGAATTGCTGGAGTTATCAGTTACAATAAAACTCACATACTGAGAACAATTACATTTCCTATAATGCAATATGTTTGTAGTGTCACTGTGTATCTGTTATATTCCCTCACTCTGCGTGCCTGCCTGTCTCCATCTATTTTTCACTCAGTCTGTCGTGTAATTTTTTGTTCTTCCATCCCTCTCCCTCCTTTCATCTTGGAGTGTGTAAATCCATTATCGGCCTCCTTCACTCACATTTAATCTGTGGGTGTTCTCACGACATCCTGAGGCCCAAATAATCTGAAGAAACACACACACTTGTAGGTATGTTTGTGTAAACATATAAAACAAGTATAGGCCATGCAAGTTTTTTTGATGTGCTGAAATGGTTTAATGTTACACCCATCACAGAGTAATCTTGTCATTTACCCTTACCAAAAAGAAGTTTATTAAAGTGTGCTACTTCTTTTAAACTTAAAATAAGAGTGTATACTTTCAGTTTACTTTTTATGTACTTATCAGAGATATACTTAACACAAGTATACTTAAGTATATTTGGCTCATACTGACAAGTATACAGAAAAGTATATTTGGTTTATAGTCCTACTTGTACTTAATCTTTTGATTGAGATATACTTAAGAAAAGTATAATGAAGTATTCTTGAGTAGCAGAATACTAAAAAGTGGGCTACAAGTGTACTTGCAGTATAAAAAAACTATTAAACTAGTAGATAACTGAGAGTATACTTTAAAGTGTACTTTCTTAAACTAATAAGTGGGCTACAAGTATAAAACTAGCAAACTATCAGTATACTTATAGTATATTTGCAGTACAAAATAAAACTTAGGTGTAAACTAGTTGTGTACTCAATGTTTATTATTCTTACACTTAAAGTATACCTAAAATTATATTTTTATAAACTAAAAAGTAGGCCAATTTAGTCCCAATAAGTATTAAAGTAGTACACGTACAAGTATACTACTAGTATATTGATATTAGTAAACTTACTACATAAAGTATACTTGGGAAATATATATTTGAGCTTTACTTATGTATACTTCATAAAATAAACTTGAAGTATACTACTTTTTCATAACGTGTGTTCCCTTTCTGTACACATGGACTTTACTCTCTTTCTTTACACAGGAGCAATACAGTTTTTTGTTATTTAAACTATCTTTTGAATAAACAGGGTGAATAAAACCCGGTATTAGCTCCAAGGTTTTCCATTGCTGACCCTGACCTCTGACCTCCCGAGACAGGTGAGTGAGAGGAGACTTTTTTCACCATTCATTTGACAATTAAGAAACAAGAGTGCTCGTTCGTATTATTTATTCAGAATGCAAAACAATATGTAAAGTGCAAAATTGACCGATTTATGAAAAGGGAAGAAAAGAAAAACTGGTGGTGATCATCAAGTAAAACTGCCAGTCAAATCCAAAATATGAAGAAGCCCATCTTGCTTTCAAGTGAGCTGTCAATACAGCAAGACAGAATTGTGTTTGACGTTATTTCAATACAAATTGGCTGCTTTGATGAGAAGTTTACCCTGTAACGAAATCACGTGTATTTGACAATCCCTTCCTGTCCCTGCAACTGTGCAGCTGACTTTCTCAAGACACACATAATCTTATTGTTGTTGAGATCAATAGTGAGTTTTAAAAATGCTTTATCAACAGGTTAGTGTGGGTAACTCCAGCTGTATTTGTTGGAGAGAATGGACGCATTGTCAGGTTTCTGCAATAGCAAGCCCACACTGCCATTTTGATTTAGGGATTGCTGGTAAAGGTGCCAGTGGATTTATGACGGCAGAGCATGAATCATGTCTGGTGAGCCACAGTAAGCCTTTTGCCAGCACACAACATACCATCTAATAAATTGTACAAACTGTACAAATTGTACAAATTACAAAACAGTAAATCTTAATAGTGTGACACATGGCATGCACTAATCAACATCTTTTTCCTACTCTACATACATGAACAGACATGAACTAAACAAATGCGAGAGGAGAAGGATGTTGAGAAAGACATGCCTGTTTATATTAGATAAAAGGTCTGAGATAGGAAAAGTAGAATGGATTAAAGAATGTTTAGATAGTTTGATATTGTAATGAAAGCACAGAATTTCTGATGGGATTGAGCCATACTATTACATTTCACCATTATGTGTCCCATTGAGAAAATGAACCTAGGTAAATTAGCATGTGATTATAGTATATTGTTACAATGTCTTGACAGCTGTTTATCAGTGATTTTAGAGTTTACTCTCTCTCTCTTAGTCTTGAATTGTGTTGTCATTTTCCTGATTAAATGAAAATTTATCCAGCCATTCTCAATGTTTTGTCCAAAACTGAAGACACTTGATGAAGATGATGACATTTGCCTGCAATGGCCTGTGTACTATAGTCTGCTACATCAGCACTGTGCTTTAATGCCATCTGGCGGCCATGTTGAACTATCAAAGGTCAAACACACTGACAAAACAACTGCTTGTGTCATCACATTTATGTCACTGCCTGTGCTCTGTTATTCTCAGGTCCTTTACAATACATGTTCACGAAAGGACCAGAAATCCCAACCAGCACTGAATGCACTGAATGATCAAATGCAGGACAGCTATCCTGTAAATCAAGCGGGTATTTTAGGCAAGCACCTTTAAAAATAACCGTTAACGCTTGGCAACCTGGCAACAAGGTACGTCACTGCAGTTTAGCTTGATTTAAGCCAGGGGTCAGCAACCTTTACTATCAAAAGAGACATTTTAGACAAAAAAATAAAAAATAAAAATCTGTCTGGAGCCGCAAAACATTTGAGCATTGTGATGAAGGTAACACAGTTTATAGTCTAAGTATATAGAATATAAGTCTAATGCAGTGAGGGCCAAAGTGCAAATGTACTACGGAGTATTAGGACCATATTGAGGGAAAAAACATCTGAGATTTCCAGAATAAAGTCGTAATATTACGAGAAAAAATCATAATATTACGAGAATAAAGTCATAACTTAAACAAAAAAGAAAATAACACGTGAAATTATTACTTAGTAATATTATGACTTTATTCTCATAATATTATGACTTTTTTCCCCCTTAAACCTATGACTTTATTCTCGTAATATTATGACTTTTTTCCCCCTTAAACCTATGACTTTATTCTCGTAATATTATGACTTTATTCTCGAAATATTACGACTTTATTCTTGAAATATTATGACTTTTTTCTCGTAAACCTATAACTTTATTCTCATAATATTATGACTTTATTCTCGAAATGTTAGATTTATTTTTTTTCCCTCAATGTGGTCCTAATACTCTGTCGTACTGTTGTACCATAGACCTACAACAATGATAAATAAAAATGAAAATGTAAACAAAAAACAGTTATTCATTTCCACTAATTTCTATAAATCCACAGGGAGCCACTGGAGAGGGGCTAAAGAGCCGCATGAGGCTCCCCCTGATTTAAGCGAACCCGGAAGTGCGTATCAGATACTCATCTCGCCATAAGCACGAGCCCTGACGCAGAAATGTCCAGTAAAACAACATTTCCCAGAATGCACCGCGCGTTCCAGTGACATCTACGCTACACGATGAGGTGAAACGGTTGTTGTCGTCTCGGTGGTTGCTAAGTAGCTACCTGTAAATCAACGTATACCGGCTGTTAGATCGGGATTAACGCGGTGTCCCCGGTCTGTACGGGTGTCTGTTAACCCTCTGGATTTACTCCCAGACGGAGGGATTCATCTCCCGGTGTGTTTCGCGGTGAGTTCATCAACATGTTATCATCTATCCCCACCAGGCTCATCGCTCGAAGGTCGCGTAGCCTGTCACCGTGCAGCCGCGTGCTCCAGACCACCGCAACCCAGGGCAACCGAGAGACACCGGCAGAGACAATCAACCGCAACCCCATCGTGTCCACGTCCCGGGTGTCCAGACGGGGGATTCTAGCTGAAGACACCGCCGCTGTGATCACCAGTGTTGTGAAGCAGCCGTTGGTGCAGCAGTACCACCACCTCGCCACTAGATGGCTGTCCAGCCTGGAGAACCGCCGCAACTCCTGGGCGGCTCTGGCCAGCAGGGGGCGCAACACGGACCGGTACTGGGAGGAGAGAACCGGAGGAGGAGGAGAGGAGGGCCGGGGGACAGGTGGAGGAGCCAGCCGGGCAGGGGGGGCCTCTGTCGGGGTGCTGTCTGCTGCAGCCGTGGCCTTCTGCTTGAAGAAAGACTCTGATAACAAAGGTAGACTTTAGATGGATAGATAGATAGACAATAAATAGATAGATAGATAGATAGATAGATAGATAGACAATAAATAGATAGATAGATAGATAGATAGATACTAGATAGATAGATAGATAATAGATAGATAGATAGATACTAGATAGATACTAAATAGATAGATAGATAGATAGATAGATACTAGATAGATAGATAGATAGATAGATAGATAGATAATAGATAGATAGATAGATAATAGATAGATAGATACTAGATAGATAGATACTAGATAGATAGATAGATAGATAGATAGATAGATAATAGATAGATAGATAGATAGATAGATAGATAGATACTAGATAGATACTAGATAGATAGATAGATAGATAGATACTAGATAGATAGATAGATAGATAGATAGATAGATGATAGATAGATAGATAGATAGATAGATAATAGATAGATAGATAGATGATAGATAGATAGATAGATAGATAGATAATAGATAGATAGATAATAGATAGATAATAGATAGATAGATAGATAGATAGATAGATAGATAATAGATAGATAGATAGATAGATAGATAGACAATAAATAGATAGATAGATAGATAGATAGATAGATAGATAGATAGATAGATAGATACTAGATAGATAGATAGATAATAGATAGATAGATAGATACTAGATAGATACTAAATAGATAGATAGATAGATAGATAGATACTAGATAGATAGATAGATAGATAGATAGATAGATAATAGATAGATAGATAGATAATAGATAGATAGATACTAGATAGATAGATACTAGATAGATAGATAGATAGATAGATAGATAGATAGATAGATAATAGATAGATAGATACTAGATAGATAGATAGATAGATAATAGATAGATAGATAGATAGATAGATAGATAGATAATAGATAGATAGATAGATAGATACTAGATAGATACTAGATAGATAGATAGATAGATAGATAATAGATAGATAGATAGATAGATAGATACTAGATAGATAGATAGATAGATAGATAGATAGATAGATAGATAGATAATAGATAGATAGATAGATAGATAGATAGATAGATAGATAATAGATAGATAGATAGATAGATACTAGATAGATAGATAATAGATAGATAGATAGATAGATAGATAGATAATAGATAGATACTAGATAGATAGATAGATAGATAGATACTAGATAGATAGATAGATAGATAGATAGATAGATAATAGATAGATAGATAGATAGATAGATAGATAGATAGATAGATAATAGATAGATAGATAGATGATAGATAGATAGATAGATAGATAGATAATAGATAGATAGATAGATAGATAATAGATAGATAGATAGATAGATAGATAGATAGATAATAGATAGATAGATAGATGATAGATAGATAGATAGATAGATAGATAATAGATAGATAGATAGATAGATAGATAGATAGATAGATACTAGATAGATAGATAGATAGATAGATAATAGATAGATAGATAGATAGATAGATAGATAATAGATAGATAGATAGATAGATAATAGATAGATAGATAGATAGATAGATAATAGATAGATAGATAGATGATAGATAGATAGATAATAGATAGATAGATAGATAGATAGATAGATAGATAGATAGATAGATAGATAGATACTAGATAGATAGATAGATAGATAATAGATAGATAGATAGATAGATAATAGATAGATACTAGATAGATAGATAATAGATAGATACTAGATAGATAGATAGATAGATAGATAGATAGATAATAGATAGATAGATAGATAGATAGATGTACTTTATTGATCCCAAATAGGGAAATTCTTGTGTTACAGCAGCAGGTAATCCAGACAATGCACAGGAACAGTAAATATATATATCAACACTAGAGATAATATCAATTCAATACTTTTATTGCCATGTCAACCCACAGTTGATTGGAATTTGTTTCGGTGCAGTGCTCATTAAAAACAGACAAAAGACAAAAGCACACACATATAAAAAAAAACATAGTGTACATAGGAGACAACCACCTACATTTATACAATCATTCAGACCAATAACATACTAAAATGCTAAAACTATCTATAGTAAGATAAGATCAAATAAGATATTCCTTTATTAGTCCCGCAGTGGGGAAATGTGCAGTGTACAGCAGCAAAGGGAAGAGTGCAAAAAAAACAAGATGCATCAGCTTACACAGTAAAAAAAAGAGCTAAACAAAGTGTAACAAAATATGAACCATTTAAATAGAAGGAAGTATAAAAATAGTAGCAGTATATACAGTATTGACAATAAACAGACTATTAACAAAATTGCACAAGTTAAAAATGATATTGCACAGTGAGAATGAATGAATGAATTAATTAAATTCCACCTGAAAATATCAGGTTATTGTCAATTTTTGGTGTGTAAGTGGTCTACTGGGAGCATACCATACATATTAACACTATAGATAATATCTATAGTATACACAATATAAAGAATATATTAGAATACACTATAAATATACCAGACTACTACAACTAGCTTAAAAAAATTAAATATGAACATAATTGTTTTGTTTATTATTGACGAGTCACTTTATAAAGAAAATATTGTAAATTGAAATAAAAATATAAAAATGTTAGGTATCATAGTGGTCAATTGAGCTGGATTTGGTTTCAAAAAACAGTATTGGTATATCCATAATTTTCTAATGTGTACTCAAGCTTTCTGTATTCTTCTTTGTGTAATGTTTTCTGCATCTGTTTTTCTGCAATAACAAGGTGATGCTCTTCTGGAGGCAGCCAGGACCAATAACTCTCAAGATGTGGCCAGGTACCATACATACACACAGTCTTAATGACTAAGCATTTCACTGACTCTTCTTGTGTCCACAGTACGCAATGTTTGTCCACTTTTATATTAAATATACATATACTTCAAGTACATATTTCACAGACCTGTATACACAACAACACCTTGCACATGCTTGTCCTAGCAACATAGCATGGAGACGTGCCTCTCTCCATTGTGAACCACGTGATTCCAGGAGGCTACCAGGTGTAGTAAAGGTGTTGTAGATGTTAAATAAAAGATGTGACATGGCCATTTTTGTTGCATTTTGTTAATAGTCATCATGCCAGAAAACAGCAAATACTACCTTTTTAATTTGTCACGATGGCATTGGGCTATATGAGGATGAAAATACTTGCAAGCGGTTTTGAACTCAATCTGTAATTGCTTAGACAAAACTTAATTTCTGGACCCTTCTATTAGGCATGATGAATACTGGTTGATGTACATTTTCTGAAATTGATGGCTGAAGTGGAGCCGGAGGAAAGGAGTAAACTACCAGGGTGGATTAATTCTTAGCTCAAATTTATAAAGATACAGTATTTTGTGTTATCTTAAAGTCAGTTGGGAAAAGTGTTGTGATATTGATAAAACATCAACACGACAGATATTGTAGGATTTTGGTTATTGTAATTATGTAATTGTTTTCTTTGGCTGTGCTAAATTAAATGACTTATTATCATATCCCCTGCCACTAATTATATTGTATACATATCAAAGAATTGAGGCAGAAATAGTGTGATACTTAATTTTGTCTCAGCCTCGACTACATTTAACTCTATTTACTTGAATAAAGAAACCATGAGTGGTTCCACCCAGAGTGATCTTTGCAGTATAATGTCACTGTCAATCTCTAATGGGCTCTGGTTAGTAGAAAGTAGAGAGCATCTCTTCCACATGGCTCTTGTAAATTATCCATCATCTTCTGCTCTTTAGTGTTGTTCAGATCTCATAGCTTTGTATGAATCACAGAGCATCTACTGAGGCCAGTTTCTAGAAAGAGCTAGGATTACCTGCAGTTTCATCACATGTAGTTGTAGTCCCACCAATAACCACTAGGTGGAAGAAGAGGACCATCTGTGTGTTTGCAGGATGGATGTCGCTCTCGGCCACTCAGAGCTCCATTCCAACAGTGTGCCTTGATTTGTTTTCCTCCCTCAGATTTGAAGATTTTTAAAGATTTTTTTTCTTTCACACAATGCATTTCTCTTTATCTACATTTTCTAAGTCACAGATTAAAATGCCCCCTTGCTCTGAGTCTCTTACAATTTCCCTGCATACTCAGCGACAGTCAACCAGAGCCACTCAAAAATGAGCATATCATGTCTTACACTACTCCTTTGTCCCATCTGTTCAACTGATAATATTGCATTACAGATCTTGAGTAACTACGAAAGCAGACAGATGTGAACACACTGTAGTCGCAGGGTCATGATCCTAAAATTTGGCGTGGAAGTTCTGCTTGTGACACAATACTAAAGAGCCTTCAATGTGCCTTTTTAAAGTAGTACCGTTGGTTACATAAAGTGCAGACCAACACATTGCTGCTCCTCTCTGTGCAATAATCGTGCTAATGTGGGTTAAATCAGTGCTTGTGTATGTACAGTGTGTCGTCGGGTATATAATATGAGCGTACATGTGTTTATCCATGTGTGTCTCCATTTGCTGGCTTGGGTTACCTGTGTGCCCATGTGGCAGATGGTGTAGGTGAGAGTGCACTGAGACAGTCAGACACTCACAGATGTGTTAAGTGCTTTGGTTTAGTTTCTCGAAGTGGGAGAGTGTCGGGGTGTGTCTGCTGAGAGGCGGTGGAGAGGATAGAGGTCTCGTTTTCACACAGGCTTTGTAAAAGCTGTTGTGCTTCAACTGTGGTGAATCATTATGTAATCTTGAGGTAGCATTTTAACATCGGATCTTGTGCTGTGTGAAAATGTTATTGGTTAAAACAGTTAATAACCCTCTTTGCAGTTTTATTGCAGCTAGGGCTGGGCGATATGACGATATATATTGTCAAAACAATATAATAAGGCATATCGTATCTATTTTTCTATATTGTTTCTATAACAATATCGAATAAACAGCGGCCGAACTGAGTTACTTCAATATTTACGTCATTTGGAGGATGCTTTACGTTCTGTGGTTATTTCCTTTAGACTATTTATTTATCGAATAGACAGAGAAAACCTGCTATATATCGTGATATATATCGTTATCGAGAGGTGAAAAGACCTGTATTGGGATAAAAGATTTTGGCCATATCGCCCAGGATGTAGCTGCTGTAGTGGTGAGCTTCTTCTGCATGCAGAGCAGGCAGTGAAAACAGAGCCAGAGAGCATCAGAGCTGAGTGCAGACCAGACAGAGGCCACCGTGTTGACTGTAAACACACACACTGTCTGCCTGCTCAGCACATGAGACGACAAACAGATCACTTACACACACACTTATAAGGACGGTGCCACTCCAGTACCTGATGTCATACCCTCGGGCAGAAAACTCAACACACACCTGGCTTACACACAAGACAGACACATTAACTGGTCAAGGTGTAAGTGTGCAGATAAAGACAAAGATATCATGGGCTGGTGTCATGCTGCTGTGTCTAACAAGGCAGGTCTTTGATACAGTCACACCAGCAGCTGGCCGGCTTCTGAGATGTTCATATTTTCTGGTTTCTTTACTCCTCTATGACAGTAAACTGAATATCTTTGAGTTGTGGACAAAACAAGACATTTGATGTTTGACGATTAATCGAGAAAATAATCGACAGATTAATCGACAATGAAAATAATCGGTAGTTGCAGCCCTAAAGCATATGATCGTATTTGTCTATGAGAATAAGTCACAGACAGTAAGTAGAAGAGAGTGCATCTAATAATTATATTCATTAACAATTCATCTTAAAAACATTTTTTACATTTGATTGATTGATTATTCTCCATAAAATGGTAGAAAATTGTTCATCAAAATGTCCGGGTGTCTAATGTGACGTTATGCGCAACTTATTTTGTCCAAAATCCAAAAGATATCCAATTTACAATCATGTAGAAACAGCAAATTCTCACATTTGAGGAGCTGAAACCAGCGAATGTGTGGCATTTGTTTCTTGATAAATGACTTGAATTATTAACCGACTATCTAGATTGTTGTCAATTAACTTTCTGTCGATCAACTAACTGACACTAACTTTATAGAAATATTTAAATATTAGAACACATTAATATAAAATACAGAAAATAAACGATCTAAACTTTGAAATGAAAACAAATTATACGCTCCAATGCAGAAACATTACACGCAATCACAATCACAATCACACTGACATTTAGACATTTGAGGACGTCATCTTGGGCTTTGGGAAACACATAGACCTTACAATAGCCTTACAATATTACTAATATATTGATACCACTACTATACGTTGATGTTAATGCTGATGTTTCTTTTTCCCTTCAGGCTGGTAAAAGAGGGGGTCGACCCAAACTACCGCCACCGTCTCGGTTGGACCGCTCTCATGGTTGCCGCCATGAACCGACAGCACAGGTCTGTGTGTGTTTCATCCAACTAAACCCACCGAACAAATCATGTGTCTTGCAGTTCTGACATGCCCTCCCTTGTGAACCGTAATGTGGTGTTGTAGGGTTGTGTAGTGTTTTTGGTATCACGCAGCTGTCTGCATGAGTTCGTATGTGAGCATATGTCATCCATGTCCCCGCTCTAGTTGTTACAGTAGGTCTTTAGAAGTGCAAAGTGTGACTTTCAGACTGACAGACGGTCTTTCCCCGTTCCCCCGTCTCTCTGTCCAACAAATTAAATTAGCCTCCTGGCCCCCAGAACACACACAGCACGGAGAGGGGCCGAGGTTAAGGCCGGGCTAAATCCAATTTACAGGCTTCTTTCTTTTTTTCTTCATCGGGATTGTGTGGTCACTTTTTTTTGTTTAAGGGCCCCATGTGTCCGTGAGAAGCATAATGTGACATTTGAATATGAAAATAGCTTAAAATGAGCTTACTTTAAACCTCAGGGTTACAGTTGCTGCCTCCTCAAGTTTGTAAATAATAATGCAGCTAAAATGGAAACATCTGCCCCATTTAGATTGAGAAATGTGAGTGCGATTGCGTGTAATGTTTCTGCATTGGAGCATATCATTTGTGTTAATTTTAAAGTTCAGATCGTTTATTTTCTGTATTTTATATTAATGTGCTCTAATACTTAAATATTTCTATAAATTTAGTGTTGATTAGTTGATTTACAGAAAGTTAATTGACAGCAATTTAGATAATCGGTTAGTGGTTCGAGTCATTTGTCAAGAAAAAATGCCTTTCACTCGTTCCAGATCCTCAAATGTGAGAATTTGCTGTTTTTACATGATTGTAAATTGGATATCTTTTGGATTTTGGACAGAATAAGTCGCACATAACGTCACATTGGACACCCGAACATTTTGATTAATAATGCCATTTTATAGACAATGATCAATCAATCAATTTGAAAAAATATTTTAAGATGAATTGAAAATAATTGTTAGTTGCACTCTCTTCTACTTACTGTCTGTAACTTATACTCAGAGACAAATACGATCAAATGCATAAGGGCTGCAATTAATGATTATTTTCATTGTCGATTAATCTGACGATTATTTTCTCGATTAATCGATTAGTTGTTTGGTCAATAAAATGTCAGAAAAATAGTGAAAAATGTCCATCAGTGTTTCCCAAAGCCCAAGATGACATTCTCAAATGTCTAGTTTTGTCCACAACTCAAATATATTCAGTTTACTGTCATAGAGGAGTAAAGAAACCAGAAAATAATCACATTTAAGAAGCTGGAATCAGAAAATTTAGACTTTCTCTTTTTCTTAAAAACCCAATAATCGATTATCAAAATAGAAAATAATTTGTTTACGGTATGTCTTTATATTTACATGACGTGTGCTGAGTAATTGTTGGTGTGTAACATATTTATGTGTGATGTGTTTTCAGTTACAAATTTGGTTGTTTGAGTCTGTACGCACTGTTTGTGTGTGTGTCACTGCCCTGTCTTGTGTGTGTGTGTGTGTGTGTGTTATGAGTGCTATAACTCAGCGAGGCAGTGACACTCCTCTGTGTTTAATCCCGTCCTCGAACCCCCCAGTGAGCCGTCACTGCTGCAGGGAAGACAGAACATCGGTTCACACACATCAGTCACACGTGTCTCACAAACACACACACACACACAAGTGAAGGATGCATGTGTGAATGCACGCACAAAAACACACACAGACGAGGGGAGTTTATACCAAATATCTTACAGGCCAACTGCCTATTACTCAGTCACACACAACTTTATTTGCAGCCGTTAAGTGAAAACACAGGGAGCATTACTCATGAACGAGGTCTAGCCGGTAGCTAGGATGTCAGCACGGATCTTATTGTTGAATAACTTCAGCCCTCCCTCACACTGTATTTATATTTTCCTGGACAAGAAGTGATAACCAAGAGACGGAAGAGTGCTAGAGGAAGCTGTTTGTGGGTGTAGCGTCCACCAGGCAGCCTCTCTGGCGTTCAGAGGTCGAGGTGCGTCTGTGTGCGAGCGAATCCGAGGTGGAGTAGAGGGGTGTGTGTAAGAATTAAAGGGTGAGACATCGTGGGGGCGTGTGTTTGCTTAGCTTTGATGTGGGGCTAAATCAGGGAGGCGCAGGGCCTGGCCCACTATTTGCACTCTTTAACACACAATACCCATCTCCATCTCTCTTTCTCTCCCTCCATCCCTCCCTCGCCGCATTCACGTGCACAATGAGCGCTCGGCCGAGTGTAACGCCTGTTGACCGTTCCGACCTGTCGGCCGAGTGACTCTACGGGGAGGGAGGGGGACGGAACGAGGGCGAGCGATGAGTGGCTCGTTGGGGAAGAGAGAAGTTTAGATGTGGAGAGAGAGTGATGTGGAGTGGGATTACGGGTTTGGGACCGGGATTAGCGGTGAAAATCGCCAGAGAGCTCCCAGTAAAATATTCTCATCATTTGGGCACGATATAACACTACTGTGAGGGTAAGCAGCCTGGTTTAGTGAGGAATCAGTTACCATACATCATTGTTTCTTACATGTACTCTTAAAATAATATTCCCTCAGATTGGCGCTGATAATATAAAAAAAAAAAACTTCAAGGGTATTCTACACATTAAAACCACATTAATACGTTTTCTTGTAATGATTTTCAACATGTGTACACTGCTTAAGTTTTCTACAAAGTATTAATTTTCAGAAGAATGAAGTGCTGGAAATGAGGGATCATTAACTATCTTTTTTATTTCACAGCTAAACAGCAACAATGCAGTGATTAAGAGAGTAATAGCTGTTGAATGTTGGACATGAACTTCACCACTTTGCACAGCCAATTCAACAGAGAAATAATGACAGAGTTTAAGTGGGTTAGATTTAATAATTAGGCTTCCTAAATGCTTAAAAGGAGATCGGTTATATTGTACAAGCTGTTATTGTTAGGGTTAGGTTGATATGGAGAAAATCAAATATCACAATATTTTTGACCAAATACCTCGATGACGATATTGTAGGGTTGACCATTGGTGCTTTTTCTAAATATTTACACAATGAGATTTTTGATAAATAATCATCAGCAATGTGGATATAATGACTAAGTGGGTAAAGGCAATTAAAAAAAACAGCTAGAACAGTCTGGTAAGTTCAGAAAATTACATCACTTTACTGTAATGCAGCCTTTAAAACGAGGAAACACTTATGCCATATTATGATATACAAAATCTAAGATGACATCTAGTCTCATATCACGATATCGATATTGTTGGCACACTTTGAGCTGTAGACAAAGAAATGCACTTAATAATGTGGTATTATGGACTACCTGATGACCATACACCCTTGATAGGCACCTTTACTGTATATATATTATGCCTTTCTTTGATAGGGATGGGGAAAACACACCGAGCTAAGTCGTGCACAATTGCAACCATTCAAATCACGATGCCACAGGACAGCATGGCAAGGTCAAGTCAATTTTATTTATACAGCCCAATATCATAAATAACAAATTTGCCTCAAGGGGTTTTAAAAACTGTACCGCATACGACACACTCCGTCCTTAGACCCTCGATTCAGATAAGGAAAAACATTTTTTTTAACAGAATAAATGGAGTAAACCTCAGGACGAGCAACAGAGGAGGGATCCCTTAGAAGAAAATAAATATATAAAGAAAATACTTGGAAGAAAACGCAGATGCAGCTTAATAACATTACATTTTGACCATTCAGGTTATTTGGCTGAAACAATAATAAAAAAAAGTGCAGTAAACCTCTTTCCCTGGCATCCACCTGACCCCAGGTGTGCACCAGGTGAGATGAGGTCAAGTGAGGTCCAGCGTCTGGGCCAGGTGGTCAGAGACATGGATGGTCAGTTCGGCTCGGGTGTCTATTATAGCGCGGGACAGACGGATGTGTCCATTTCCTGTCTTCCCTCCAGGGCAGGATGGAAAACTAACACCGGCTCCTGGCATGAACACCATAGTCACCTGCTCCGATCGGCACGAGCTGAAGGGTTAAAGCTACCGGCTTGTAAAGTGAACAGTGGTCATTATTGCAAGCTTTTGATACGAGAGCTGGATGGTGGTACAGCAGGGAGAAAAACGTCCTTTAACTGTTTCATTTTGCAACCCAAAAAAAGGAAAAAAAATTGCAGAAAATATGTCAACAAAGATGAAAAAGCATGGGGGAAGGGAAAGCAGCTAGTTAACTCCCTCATTTAACTGACGCACAATTGTCTCAGTTTAGCTCTGAAAGTAAACATTGTTTCGGTACTTATAAGATTGTATTAGGAAGTCTGTCATTTTAACTTTTGGCCCACTCCTTTAAAATGTGAGTTTAACCTAATTAACCCCTGCATGCCTTCAGTTTGGCCTCAAATTAGTGCTGCAACTCTCCTCCTAAATGTCCCAAATAAAGTTAGCCACTTGATCATCAGTTGATTAGTAAAACTATCAACTGTTTTCAAAAGCTCATTAGTTTTAGCACTATCTTGTATAATTAAATCTCCCTCTTTCATCTTTTTAGCTGCACTTCCCTCCTTTCATCCACTCCTCCTCCTCCTCCTCCTCCTCTCTGCAGTTTTCCTCTCTTTATCCCTCCGTGTTTACCTTCCTGATGCCATTAACCCTTTTCAGACCATCTCATTTCTTCACACAGTCCTGCCCAGCCTCGTGTGACCAACCGTAGTTTGAGTTTGTGTCTCGGAGGATGCATCGACGTGTTTGTAGAAGTGCTTGCAAGGGTGAGAGGAGAGCCCTCCGTGGGTCACGGCCCCCCTGCCGCCCCCAGCCACAGTGATACAGTAACAAAAGGGGACCCCCCGATAGTCCTTTATACCCCCTCAGCAAGGTCAGACACAAAGACCTGGCCGGGCTGTTCTCAGCCTCGCTCTCACACAGGAACACACAGGTTCTGTAGCGACGACACAAACTACCAAAGTCTGCTCCGGTTTTTATTCTGCTCATGGAGATGAGGGGAAATTCTTTTGTTTTTTTGTTTTACTGATATACTGATATACTGGAGTCTTGTGTTTTGATGGTACACTGTAGGGCTGGGTAATATGGAGAAAATCAAATATCTCAATATTTTTGCCCACACACCTCGATATCGATATTACCACACTATTGTAGGGTTGACCATTGGTGCTTTTACTAAATATTTACACAATGAGATTGATAGATAATCATCAGTAATGTGGATATAATGACTAAGTGGGTAAAGGGAAATAATAGAACAGCCTAGTAAATTCAGAAAATATCACTTTACTGTAATGCCGCCTTTAAAACCAGGGAAAGACAACGCTTATGCCATATTACGATATCTAAAAAACCTAAGATGATATCTAGTCTCATATCATGATATTGATATGTTGCTCAGCCCTAGTACGCTGTGATTTTTGAGCCTGCACTGGTACCCCAAACAGACATTGTTATTTAAGAGCTGAAACGTTTATTTGATAAATTAGTCACTGAATATTTTGATTATCCATTGACGTCATTTGCTGGTTCCAGTTTCTCAAATGTTAAAATTTGATGCTTTTCTTTATCATTTCTAATAGTAGACTAAGTATCTTTGGGTTTAGACTGTTGGTCAGATGAATACAATACATAGGGCTCTGGGAAATTACAATAGTAGTATACTATTTTCTGATCAACATTTTATAGAGAAATTGAAAAAAATTATTGTGCAGATTCATCTTTAGTGAAAATAAAAACATTGCTTGCATCCCTAATTCCATTTATTGATAAATGCTTCAAAATGTACTGCTTCAATCTGTTGTCAAAAGTTCTGTTAAAATATCTTCTGATTTTCCATTAAAACCAGTACTTTATGTATGTTACTATAACTTTAATTTCACTAGGGCTGCAACTAACGATTATTTTATCGGTTAATCTGGCGATTATTTTATCGATTAATCGATTAGTTGTTCGATCAATAAAATGTCAGAAATGTTTTGTCCACAACTCAAAGATATTCAGTTTACTTAAATTACTCAAACTGATTAATTGATCATCAAAATAGTTGGAAATCTATTTAATAGTTGACAACTAATCGCTTAATCGTTGCAGCTCTAAAATGTTTTATGATTTTAATACATTTTTGCCCTGTTAAAATATCCTCAGATTTCCTTTAAAACCAGTACTTAACTGTGTGTTACTATGACTTTAATTTCACACCTCACCTCACCTCACCATCAGAGTTGACATGTGAAGCTGTATCCTGTTAATGTGGTCAAGTGTAGTAGCTCTAAAAAATGAGTCCACCTCATCCATCCATGAATAATCATTTTACTCCATTTAAACCCTCTCAGGCCTCCTGCCATAACCATTTAGCTGAAAATGATCCATCACTCCCTCCCAGGCTGCATTACATAGTCACAGGTTTAATGGCAGCCAGCAGCGTACTGGCAGGGTTCATGTTTCGGCCATCGGCCCCCGTTCTCGCTCTCAGCGGGCGCGGCAGACTAGCTGACTGATTTTCGTCTGTGTCTCAATGTCAAAGCCAACGCACACGTTCACGGTGGTAAATGTAAAGCGAGTGTGTTCTGTAGACGGAGAGACGGTACCTGGAATGTCCGTTGGGTCACAGTGAGTGGTGTTGCCGAGGTGTTTGTTCTTTAAGGCGGTACGCTCCAATGAAGGGCTACACACAAACACACAGACCCCCCCCGCCCCCATCCCACACACACATACAACGGCGCCGGAAACAGGCCCGACCCTTGCCCCCTTCAATGTACACATATGTACATGTTACAAAGCAGACTACTGTGTAGTGAAGAAGGGAAGGAGGGAAGGCGGCCATTGGGGTGTATCCACCGTAACGGGACGGACTAGAAATGGAAGTAAATCAGGTGAAAGAGTCGTAGATATTTACATCGGTTTGTTTTCAAGCTGTGAGGACGGGAGGAACTTTGTTAAAGGGTCAAGGTTATGTTTGGTTTGCATCCTACTTCCTGTAACCTGACTTCATATTTAGATGCTGTGACACATGCTTGTGTTTTTAGGAAACCGTAAAGCTTGATTAGGGTTGGGCACTTTGACAATACATACTGTGAGATGATTATACCGGGGTAGCTATCCCTTCAATATCTTTGGTTGTATTAGGCCATTGTTGTAAATGAGAAAGCTGTGGATTTACAAAATTTTGCAATAAATATAAACTTTTATCTGTTTTTAATTCACTGGATTCACCAAAAACCGGGGACCCTCAGATACTTCATCTATAAACCGTTTTTTAATTGCCAGAAAATTAGCTATATCATGATATATGCTGATATAACAATATAAATGTACATATTTTGCGATGGAAGACGTTATCCATATCGCCGACCCGTAGATTTGATTACATCCCTAAGCAGTGCTGGCTGTACAGAAATATTACTGTGTCTGTGTGCACGTGTGCATTCATAAAATACAAGTCATAGGCAGGATTATTACATGTATTTAAATGTGTGTCTTGTGTTTGTTTTCCAGTGTGGTGAAGGTTCTGCTCGAAGCCGGTGCCGACCCGAACGCCGGAGATCACTTTAACAACGTTTACGACACCTCGCGGGAGAAAGGCATCCACTCACTGGAAGGTGAAAGAGAGGGAAAAAAACCACTTTGCGACTGTTTGTGTGTTTGTGTGTGTGTGTGTGTGTGTGTGTGGTTCCTAGAGTATATTACACATATGAATCCTAAAGTGTTGAACCAGATATTATGAGACGTTATAATTTGCATAAAGATTTGCATATATGTACATGTTTCATTTCTTCCGAATTATTTATTTTAGATGTTCTGTGACAAGTAGTGTAGTGTGTTTTTATTTGTTTTTCTTCCCGAGCTGCACACACAAACACACAGACAAGATGGCACACACACACACACACACACACACACACACACACACACACACACACTATACCCCCCCAGTCTGTGTTGGGTTTCTGCAGACATATTTATATGGGATATGTATATTGCAGACATTTATATGGCTGTCAGGTTTGAGTCCACGTGGGGCCGGCGTAGCGTGGGGAAGCGTTTCCCAGACGCACGCTGATGGATGGGCTAGGGGGGCCTGTGCGACGCTTTATTGGGTTAGCTATGATTATCCCGCCCTGTCTCACACACACACACACACACACACACACACACACACACACAGACGCTGCAGAGAGAGACTGTCGGAGAGATGGAGAAAAAGAGTGGGATGGATGGAGGAAGGTTAAGACTGATGAAGGAAAAAGGAAAAGAGGAAGGCAGTGAAAGAAAGCGAGGGTAAGGGAAGAAGGTAGCGATGGATGGAGCGAGGGAGAGGTTAAAGATGGAGGAGAAGGAAGGAAGAAGATGTGGATGTTTGGAGGGGTGATAGGAAGGAAATGGGTGGGATGATGATGAGGGAGGGAGAGGCGAGGAAGTCAGGAAATGGATGAGACAAAGTTATTGGGATAGAGGGAGTGGGGAGGGAGGAAGTGATGAAAAGAATTGATGGATACCGAGGAGGAGAGGAAGGAGGTGAAAAAAATAAAAATGGATGATGGAGTGGCGGCACGAGATGAGTGCTCTTATGAAAAAGAGAAGTAAGGAGAGAATGATAGACTATCTCTATTATTAGTAAGGAGCGCAGCAAAGGAGACCCTAAAACACAACGCGCATTATTCCTATCGTGTCGGACAGTTGAGCTTAAATCTGTGGAAATGAACAAAGCTGGAAACAGGAAAGACAATTTTGTAGTCTTGCAGTGTTATCATTGTTCTGGAGACTGTGAATAGATTAAAGAAAGTTATTCCGGATTTAAAGGCTCAAACATTTCCAGTTAAAGTTGTTGGTTGATTCATCACTCATCTTTTCAGCTCCATTAAGTTTACTGGTTGCATCTCAGATTGGGAGACTAAACTCATTCAAAGAACATTTTTCTGTCAAACTATAAAAGAAAAAAAGCACTCTTTTCTTCTAATCTCTCCATGTATTGCTCTCTGTCCCTCGCTACAGTTCTCGTGTCCAGAGAGGATGAGTTCAGCAGCAGGCTCAGCAGCAGGGCTGGTTTCCGTGGATGCACGGCGCTTCACTACGCCACGCTGGCTGATGACCCAAGCACTTGCCGCATGCTGCTGGACGCTGGTACGTTAACACTCCACACACCCCAGCCCAACCATCCCTAACCCCACTTTAGAGTCCATGAGGGACCTCTGAGGGTCTACATACAGTATCTACACATAGTCTACAGTTTTTAGAGCTGCATCGATTGTCGACTAATCGATTACTCGATCGACAGAAAAATAATCACCAACTATTTTGGTAATCGATCGTTAAAGTAATTGTTCATGCAAAACCGCAGAAAATCCTTTTTTTTTTTGTCTCACAAATATGGAGATTTCCTGCTTTTCTGTTTTATATCATATTAAACTGAATATCTTTGGGTTTTGAACTGACAAAACAAGACATTTAAAGACATCGCCTTGGATCTTTAAGAAACTGGGATGGACATTTTTCACTATTTTCTGATATTTTATAGACTCTTTTCTAGATTGATCTAAAACATAGTCGGCAGACTAATTGATAATGAAAATAATCGTTAGTTGCAGCTCTAGCATTTTTGCATCATGGTGGTATGATTTGATTCTCTAACATGGACCAACAATCCCCTTCTTCTTGACTTTGCTGTTGCTCACAGCCATGTTACTCATTTAATTGTATTTAATTGTAATATTGAGGTGCTCCATCCTCACAGAAAGGGAGGAAGAGGATGGAGGATATTTGCCCCCACTGCTTAGTGGTCCGTCGCTCATGAGGGAAAACTGTCCCCTGACCTGTCAGTCTCAGCTAAAACAAACTGACAGAACTCAATTATATAGTTCACCGGAAGGGAAAAGTCCCAGTGGTTTGACAGAATGTCTTTACCTGTTGTTAGGCTGGCTAGATAATGCTCAATCTGTATTTAATTGACAGTTACTTTGCTCGTTTAAAGGCCTTGACACACCGGAGGCGTGACGAATTAACGACACGAAAATGCGAAATACTCACTACTGTCTAGCGCTTTTATTGTGAAAGGTGCGAATGGAAGGAAAGATCTGGTCTGCGCTGGGTAGTGTCTAGAAGGGAACCTGCAAGTTGGGGAAACTCTCGCGAGATGGTTAATATAAGGCATTGATCTTGAATAGTTAAGGTTAGGATAGGTTGTCGAGCAGCGAGTCTCGCAAGAGTTTTTGCAAGTTTTTGCAGATCGCAAATCAGATTACATAGTTTGTGGGTTATCTTCCAAACATGACCTCTGCGCTGCCTTGTCAAGGTTGAAAGGAGTAATAAAGTTTGCCTTCTAGCTTGGACTACGGAGCCTTTGTCTTATTGTTTCAGAAATATAGGCGCAAATCAACCTGCCTTTATTTGCTGTGGGAAAGCTCCGAAAATCGTTCTTGTTCCGAAAAAAAAACGTTGCTTTTTCGCTGCATGATATTCCCGTTCTATGTGGAAGTATTCATGACTTAAAAACAGTTTGAAAAAATATATTGACTTGCGAATTAATTGCACGAAAAAACGCCCCTGGTGTGTAACGGCCTTTCTACCAAGGAGGTTATGTTTTCAGTCCTGTATGATTATCAGTTACTTGACAGATTTCAGTGATATTTGGTGGAAAGTTTGGCCATAAATCAATCCCTTTACATTTTTACTGATACATTTTAACTGTTACGTGTGGAAGTAAAATCCAGGCACCACCCATTTCCTCCTGTACAGATTTTTTAGCATTTTGAATTTCTGGTAAAACATAATGGCCACTTAATTGGGTTTCAAATGGTTCGACTCCCTGCTTTTATGGGTTAAGATTGTTTCTGTATTGTCCAAAAATTACTTGGTTTGCAATTTATTAATTTGCGGAAACAAATGACTAATTCAAGGGTACCCGTTTTATCACGACAATCTCGATAATCTTTGCTATCCAAACTAAACGGTTCTCGTTCTGCCCTCAGAGCTGAAGGCAGCATCGCCTCCATCAGCTTTAAAAAGCTCTCCATGTATCATCATCTTAACGCTTCCACCCCCGAGTAATATAAACAGTATTACAAAGCTCATTTGAAATTGATCACTTGTTCATACCCCCTCTCCATTCACCCCCGTTACACTCGCACCTGTCGTTGACTTGGCTGCACCGACACGCACACACACACACACACACACACACATACACACTCATAGGCCCTCGGGGCTGAATATCCCCCTCAGTTTCCAGGCGAGCAGCTCTTAAACAAGCTAGTCCTAGTTGAACTATGACCTCCGCACAGAACATGCCCTTGGGGTAACTCCACAATCACAGGATGTGTGTGTCTTTGTGAGTGTGTGTGTGTGTGTGTGTGTGTGTCCTTGTGCACTCAAGTCTCCATTTCATGAATTAAAATATTCATATATTCCTGTATGCTTTTATTTGTACACGCCTTTTTGAATCTTAACTTGGGGGCACATTTGTAGTTGTTGCTTTTTAGGCTGATGCGTTTTTAATCTAAAAACATTTTCCATTTTTTTTTGGATCAAACACCATCACTATACACACACACACACATACACACACACACACTAGCTAGTATTAATGTCTTGTTTATGTTTATGATGGATGGTGCATCCAAAGCTCTGTCTGCCCGTCTCTCCCGTCTCACCCCTGCGTCAGTAAGCACTCTGTACGCTTAAACAAATCACTTCGTCTAACTCGATCAAATGTTCCGCAGACGCATTTTTGAATTAAAAAGGTAAGAAATTTCACAAAGCAGAGACATTTGTTTTAAGTCAATCAGATTAAAGACGGGCTCGGTTTTGCGCTCGCCCGACTGGGTCGCTGCCGCTTTGGCGCCGCCGTCACGGCCAATAACAATCACGACATCACACACTCTAAATCACCAACAGATTGCTGTCCATGCGTGATTCCGTGTGAGCGGGCACATAATTAAAGACTTTTATACACGTTTTTAATGATTATTCTTGTCATTTTTTCTTTAATCCATTTCCTCTTTGTCGCCTCCTATCCATCTTTTTTTTTTACATCTTATAAACCGCCACAGCCTCAGGACATCTGTGTGGATTTGGGGTTGTGTGTATGTGTCCTCTGATCGTGCGTCTTCCCTTCATGTATGTGCACAACGCATGTGGATATGTTCGGAGTTGTGTGTATCCTATACTTTGTTATTTCCCTTGTGTTTGTTTGCCATGTTGCTCTACCAGCCGCGGGTTTGCTCTTTTGGCCTTAGCCGGCCCTCGACACGCATCTCCATCCATCACAGTCTCCGGGCCCACCCTCGGGCCTCTCCTCGCCCCTCAGTCCCTCTCCGTACTTGCGGAGGCTCTCTAGCTTCTCCCCAGGCTCCACATCAGGCCCTGTGGCCACGGGCACTCAGTAATGGACGGCTCCGTAGGTGGTAGGAGGCCAGAGGAGACACACATGCTCACAGATGCACACAATACAGCTACAAGGACACACACACACGCACACAAAGACCAGCAGGGGCTCTCTCCCACCAGCTGCAGTGAAAGAGAGGGAGGAGGAAATAGGAAAGAGGAGGGGACTCCTAATAGGCATAACTAAAGCACTCCTAATGAAGGGATCCTGTGTATGCGAGTGTGTGTGTGTGTGCGTGTGTGTGTGTGTGTGTGAATGTTCAGCTGGGATGTGTGTGTGTGTCTGTGTGAGTGTCGTTAGTGTTGATCCTGTTATAAAGTGCTATGGCCCAGAGGGTTGGCCTGATATTAAAGCCCTAAATGATGCTATTTATTATGTCCAGTGTCTGTCTCTGTGTGTGTGTGTGTGTGTGTGTGTGTGTGTGGGTACTTTATTGCTTTCCTTCCTCATGTTTTTGGGTGAGGGGTTGAGGGGGTTAGTGGTGTATTGTTGTCAGGATCGATAGCTCCGTGAGCAGCTCACAAAATTTAGGGGTTTATCGATAATCATCACAGTGATTATTAGTCTCTGCGGTCGGTGCTGAGAGCAATAGGAGCGACTAGCACCTGTAATGATTACACACACACTGTTACAGAGTGTAGCTCAGTCAAGAAAACTTCAGATGGGTCATCTGGTTCTCAATGCACCATTCAACATCCTGTACATTCACGTCAGTGGCCGCTAATGTGGATCTGTGCATCAGATTTGGTACAAATATCTGCCCTCATCAGCTGAAAGGCTACAGTCAGTGGATACCTTAATATACTCTTGATCTATACTCTATAATATACTCCAAATTTAATAGATCTTCAAGGAGTATCGGCCCTTTTCACAACAGCCATTTTGACATGGCATCGCAGGCTAAACATAGGTGTAATTGATCAAATTAATTATGGTTCTATTTAGTATGTCACAGCTATTCCAGTGAGCCAGCATGCACAGTACCAGAGTCCTGGCCCACCTAAATGGAACAGGATCATAATTAATGTAATAAATAACGCCTGTGTTTACCCTGCAAGGACATGTCAAGATTTCTGCTGTGAAAAGGGCCTATTGAGACAGTTTGTTATGCTTCCTCTTCTGAGTGTCCGTAGTGTCTTGGGGCCCTTTCACAACAACCTCGTTTGGTCCGAACTTTCAGACTTTTCAGTTTGATCCGAACCAATTACACGTGTGAAACCTTCCCCAGACTATGGTCCGGATCAACAGCCGAACTTTAGTCTGACGAACAGAGGTGGTCTCGGTACAGATCAAATTGAAACATGGTTTGTTTCTAGTGTGAAAACTTTTTTTGTGGGATGTTCCAGACTTTCGGACGAGACACTCGGACTTCACAGGAAGTTCTGGCAGGCTATTGTCAGAACCGGAAAAAGGAAAAACAACGCAACGAAATAAAAATGAGCTGCAGACCTCAGGTAGCACACGGAGACAACTTTATAAAGAGTCAGTTGGAAAACACTCACAAAAATTCAGACGCTTTTCAATTATTTTTCAAGAGGATGAGAGAGGACGGGAGAGCAATGTCTACAAACCAATCAACTGCAACCAAAACATACAAAATAAATATAGCGTAAACTTAAACTGATATTGATTTTTTTTAGATGGGCCTTTCTTTTAGGTGGCTAAAATACGTATTGCTGTACATTGCTTCGCTTTTTGTGTCAAAACTCCTTCTCTGTTTCTCCAAACTGGTGGCGTGCTGACCGTCATCTACTGTAGTTAATACACTGACTATGGATAAGTACCTCATACAACCCCACTTCAAAACACCCAAACTATCCCTTTAAATTTCTCTAGATAAACTAAAGCTAGCAAATCAGATCAAATATTCAGTACCACCTTTCACTCCGACAAGGGCTTTAAGCAGAAACGCGTTGGTGTCATGGAAACATCCACTTGCTCATGTGGAGGCACGCGTGTGTTGGTGACTCTGGGTTAAGAGTGGTGGCACAGGTCAGGGCAGAAGGCACCGCTAACCACCCTCAATGACACATCCTGGCACACTTCACACGTGCTGTGACATTATGGTTCTCTCTCATTTATACTACGACGCCTTAAAGATCCGTTTGACAAAATGTTTCATCTGTTTGACCCCTCTCCTGCTGTGTAAAGTGTGCCTCAATGGCCCCCAACCTGCAACAACCTGCAGTGTGTATAGATTATAGATGTCGGTGTGCGGATGTAGGGGTGAAAGCGTGTGTTTTTGGCACGGGTTGCAGATATGAAGCCCCCTACAGTGTCATTGCATCGCCCTCTTGCTTCACTGCAGTTAGTCTCAGTGACCTCCTGAACCCACGTGACCTCTCACCCCTAACCTCACTCTCTCCATCGACCCTCCTGCTGAGGTGCTGTGTGCATATTCTTGTAACAGTTACAGCAAAAAAGATGAGGACATCTTTCTAAAAATAAATTATTTTGTTGTTAGCTTCAACCATTTAATGTGTGTGAGTAGCTTGAAATAATTTTATGTTTTTTCCCAATGTGTGACCTTTACATTTGTGTGTGTGTGTGTGTTTTTTTGCATACAGGTGCCAACCCCCTGCAGACCAACGGTTTGGGACACGCAGCCCGGGCCTACGCTAAAGAGGGTGAAGTGAGCACAGTACTGCAGGAGTTCGAGGGAAAGGTATGACACACTCCTACAGACGCAAACTCTCATTTAGTTCTTCCGTACAAGCCGCAAGCAGAATGAGCAAGCTATTAAAACATCATCAGTTTCCATGCACACTAATGTTTTCATAGTGCAGTCGTTTCCTGTGGCCCTGGGTCTGAATGACTCGGCACTATTCACTCAGCAGACATCTGTGTCATTTACCGGCCTTCATGCACACAGACACTCACTCCTCAGGAGGTCTGTGTCAGTCTGCTGACTGAGTGACAGGTGCTATTGAGTGGTGGAGTTGTGAAAGCTGGTAGAGGTTAACTGGGGTTAAAAACATGCACTGAAGAGTAAAACTGGATTATATATCAACTTTATATAGATATTGTTTTATGGGACTAGATGTAACATGGAATTCAACGTGCAAACATGCACCAAGATTTGCAAATCTTGATATTTGATTTGGGGACAATGCTAGCTAGTCTTGTTGTTAAACATACTGTCAAATTATATTTACTTTTTGTCAACCGTTTGCAATGTTATTGATGTTGAATATTGCTAGCATAACGTTAGCTTGCTGGCTCGTAGCTGAGCCTAAGGGTTCTATGAGCTGAGCAGACTAAAAATATCTCCCGTTCTCAAGTCGTAGCTACGGTCTGTCTTATTTACTGGAGCAGTGAACAATGTTTCCATTGCATAAGAACCTTATGGGATTGTAATGATTGTTCCAGGTGTTAGCAAACCCTCAGGGTTACTGAGGAAACGGAGTGAATGGATTGTGAAAAACTTAAGATTTTGGTTGCAAAATGCATGAAAATATGAATTAATGGTTTTAAACTGGCCTCCACGTCATCCATTAATTCCTGATAATGGACACCTTGTCAGGCATTATCCCTTACGTATACGTATCTTCTGAAATCTTCAACAGTCGTCTCCAAAATATTGTCACATTATCGATATAAAGATATTTGGTCAAAAATATATTAATAAAATAATGTATTTATCCAGATACATATCAGTTTGGTCAGATGAACTGACATGGAGATTTGATTCAGCACTTTTTGTACATGAAAGGGCATTAACATTATGACAAACACTTTACCAATACACTAAGAATGCCATCAGTAAATTGTAAAATTGTTTGTGTCATATTTTCTTTGGGTAGTTAGTATTTTTCTGATTGTTCAAATGTGATTTTAAATTAAGAACGGAGGGGGGTCAGCTGTTTTCTTAAATAAAACTTGAGTTACCCGTAGTTATCTAGCAGCCTGACAGCAGGCCAGAGCTAAGCAAGATGGAGAGAGAGAATAAACAGCCTGCCTCCACTGCAGGGTGAAAACCTGGAGTCTGAGGAGACAAAGAGGAGAGGATGAATGAGGCATGGGGTGGCGGTGAGAAAGAGGGAGAGGGAGAGAAACTTTAAAAAAGAAGTGAAAATAAAGGTAAAAGAAAGATTTGGGCAGAGGAGGAGAGGTGGAAAAAGAGATCAAATCAGCAGAAAGGAGGAAATGTGTGTCAGAGAAATGAAGGCAAAGGCAGATAGAGAGGTAGAGTGTGTTGAAGAGGAGAAGTAGAAAGACTGAAAAACACTACAAACCTTTAATAAGAAAAAAGAGGAGAAACCGCTTTATTGTTGCATCTAGAAGGGACTCAGTTAGATGCTTTCAGTCATAGCTTTGCACAACAGTCTGAGGGCGTGTTTGGCTATTCACTCTTGAGCTGTGAAATTGTCAAGAGTGGTAAAGAAGAAAAGATGATGATAAAGAGAAAAAGGAGTAAAGAGGGGCAGACCTGCAAACTCTTCCAACGTCTTTGTGTTTTTTACCTGGAGAGTTGATTTTCTTTCACGTCTCCCTTCTCTTCCTGATTGATTGACTGTCTCATCTGTTTTCTGCATGTTCGTCTTCTTCACCTCCATCTAGTTCCAGGAGGTGCAGGCTCGGCGGGAGGCGGCGGAGAGGCGGAGGTTCCCTCTGGAGAGGAGGCTGAAGGAGTACATCATCGGACAGGAGGGGGCCATCAATACTGTGGCCTCAGGTAAACACACACATGGAACATTGTATACGCAGATGATACACGACATATACCACCAAAAAAAACAAGTGCACATAAATACATACATAGCTTTTTGTTTTCTTTTTTCTGTTTTTCTTTCTTTCTTTTCGGCATGTTTCTGTTTTGCCATCCCCTCCTTTTCCTCTCTCTTGCTGTCCTCCCTTCCCTCCCACAGTAGGCGGGTTCAGACAGACCGGCGGAGGCTGTAATTGGTTAATTGTGATGAATGAGCTGTCTGTCAGGCATACACAGGTGCTGTGTGCATGTGTGTGCATGTGTGTGTGTGACAGCTGAAGAGGCCAGGCTTGGAGCCGCCAGTTAACACGATTACAGAGAGAGGAGACGTACTACAGACCCCCCACTCCTCCTCCTCTTTTCTCTCCCTCTTTCTGCCCCCCCCCCCTCTCTGTCTCTCTTCCCTTTTCTCTCCTCCATCTTTCTCTCTCTTTACCCCCTCGATCTTCATCCCACCCACTCTTTCTCCTTCACCCTTCTGTCCTTTCCCACTTCCACTTTGTGGCCTCCGCCTTCTGCATCTTTCCATCACTGTTCCTTCACGCTGTGCCGTCCATCTCCCGTCCTCGAAACACACAGAGTCAGGGATGGACAGACGGAAGGCAAAGTGATGGAGACCGGAAGATGAGACGGGTAAAACAAATGGAGGCGACGGGAGACAAAAAAAGAGACGGGAACGCTGATGGGAAGCGATAGCAGAGAAGTGGCTGAGAACCAGGAAGCTCGGAGCATTGACAGAAAGACAAAGAGAGCGAGTGTAATGCATAGAGAAGAGAAGGGAGGATGAGTTAGAGCACAATAACACGACAGACAGTAAAGAGCTGATATTACACCAGGCATCCATGGAGGCCATGTATTGATCCGCAGATGAGAGAGCGCGAGTGTGTGTGTGTTCAGAAAGGGTTCAGCAGCGAAGGAAGAGGCTGTGTGTTATTTTTTATGATCTCGGACAGATTTGTGAAAATAATCAACTCACTCCCAAAGCTGAAGCGGATATTATAATCTGTTCGTGAGAGCAAATACTGCAGAGTTTATAACCAACAGGAGAACAACTTGGATTTTTTGCCTCCAGACTTCATTAAAAAAAAGCTATACATAATAACAATTCTGAAAATACAAACTACAAATGGTTATGCTATTTGAGCAATAGTTATTGTCAGCGTAGGTTTTGCTGGGAGTCAATGAAGGAAGAGGGAATCGTGGGACTTGTAGTCTTTGGCAAGGTGATGAATGATTGTTGTTATCATGGCAAATTGTCCTGAAAGCCATAGAAGACGTCGCCACAGTGATAAAGGAACAGCTTATTGATTTCTCAGAAGTATTACAGTGAATATATCACACACACACAAACACACTGTGAGAGCATGTGGGATGCCTAAGAGGCCAAGAGGCAGACAAAGGACAGAAGATATTTAGAAAAACACACGTTATCTACCGTGCATTTATACTGCAAAGATGAGCCGAGCAGGAATGAGCCGAACTCTGGCAGAGTCAGAGAGGGGAAGTAGAGATGTCGAGATGAGGAGATGGACCAGGAGAGAGCGGAAGGGATGCACTGGAGATAAGGAGACAACAAATGAGAACGGGAGGTACAGATAAAGAGAGAAGAGGGAGCTGCACATGACCCGTTTATGTAATCGCAGAAGCAACACATACCACAATATATTTTACTACCTATCATGAGTACTATGAGTGATAAAAATAGTGAAAAATGTCCATGACAGGGGAAGAAACTTTTGTTGCACGTCAGCACCTATTTTCTTTCCCTATATTTCCGTAAAAGCAAAATGCCATAGAAAAAATTGCCCATTACAATTAGGGATGGGCGATATGGCCAAAATCTTTTATCCCGATTAAAGGTAATTTCATATCACGATAACGATATATATCACGATATAGCATGTTTTCTGGTAATTCAATAAATAAATAGTCTATATGAAATAATCACATACTTCTGTGTTAATTAAATACTCAAGTATTTTCTCATTTAATTAAGAACTTTAGTGCAAAGTGAACACAAACGGTTTCAATTGAAATTATGGAGAAAAAATAAATAAATACGTCCAGCTATACACTGACTATGTTTACATGCATGCACACAAATACAGAGCTATCAGATTAAGATAATAGTTTGATTTAACTACACTGGGGTATTCCCATAAGCAGAATCCTTATCAATTCAGATTTTCTTAGAGATTTGAGCTAGTATACGCTTGTTATTATCAATTTAGACGATGTAATTGTGTATTACGATATCTCGATAAATAATTTAATCATGATACGATTCCATTTAAAGACGATAAATTATCATGTTGAATTATCGCCTAGCCCTAATTACAATTTCCCAGAGACCAAGGTGAAATTGCTGAAACCCAAATATATTCAGTTTGTCAATGATATGATTCTGTAATTTGCTCTTTGTCTTCAAATTGTTATGTTTGTTTTATATCTGCAACCGTGTAACTGTGCTGCTGCCTATCTTGGCCTGGACACGAAAAAGAGATTTTTAATTTTTAAAGTCTTTACTCCTGGTTAAATAAAGGTTAAATAAATAAATCAGAGAAAAAAGCAAATCCTCACAACTTGTTTTTTTTTATAAATTACTTAAACTATTAATCGTTTATCCAGGTTGTTGATGATCAATTTTGTATCTATATGCCATTGATTGATAAACAAATCATTTCAACATTAGTTATCTATATTTATATAGTTTATATATCTATAGTTCTCTATTTTGCAGAGCAGAATTTGAGAAAAGAAATTAGCTTTGGTTATTTTTCATTTATTTATTTATTTCCACATTTTGCATTCGGTGTGTTGTCATGTCTCCAAAACTGCTGTTTCTACCTGAACTTCTCATGACAAACAGCTGGCCTGCAGCAAGATACACAATCGCACAAGTACACAAACTACTGTATACACACACACACACACACACACAGGAAGGAGGTTAGATTGATCCAGGTTTAGCTCTCAGGGCTAAGAGTTATTGAGGAGAATCATCCCTCTGTAATCATGTTAGAGCCAACCAGACCTGCCCAATACACACTGCTCTGAGTGTGTGTGTGAGTGTGTGTGTGTGTGTGTGTAAGAGAGAGAGAGAGAGAGAGTAAGAGAGAGAGAGAGAGCAAGCTTTCATTTGTTTTGTGTCTCCTTCCTTTCCTTGTTGTTGTCGTCAGGGTCCTCTGAGAAATGTCAATGTGCCCTTCTGTCAAAGTCGGTCTCAATCAGCTAAAACACACACACACACACACACACACACACACACACACACACACACACACACACACAGAAGGTTACGCTGTCATTCACACAGCCGTAGATAAAACAGACGGAGCTTTGGAGCCCCTCTTGTCACTATTCATCTCCGTGTCCATCTCTGACACACTCGTTTGTTTCTCTGTCTCCTTATCTCCATCACTCCTCTCTCTTTCCCCTCTTTATCTCCTCCTACATCCTTACTCCTCTTTCCTCTCCTTATCTTCACTCCTGCTGCTGCTGCTTCCCTCGCTACCATGTCCTCTCTCTACCTCCCTCAGTCGGCCTCTCCTCCTGCCAAGCATCTGTTGTTTATGATTATCAGCTATTAGTAGCTAGTTTAACACTCAGATCTGGAGTGTGTCTCGAAGTATTTTAGCATCACTGCATCACACAGAGTGAGCGGGAGAGGTCTTATCATCTTGGTAAAAGATGCTTTGACAGGATACATACTATAGCTGTTGTTGGACACACTTTGACCGTCATAGGAAGTTGAATTGAAGTTTTGGTTCCTCTTTAGCTACTTGGCCACAGTGTTCTCCTGCCACTTATCATCTTTTGGCTGCACTTGATAACTTACCAAGACATTGACACCCCTTAGATATATTATCTTACTATAAGACTATAAGATATTTATGCTGAGAACTTGTGCGTCTTTGGGGACTGTAGTTGGCCAGAAGTTGTAAAGGCAATGACATGTTGAGAAGAATACATGGCAGGTGTGTGAAAACTGGTCATAAAATGAAGGACCAGCCTGCCAAACATTCAGTGCTTTTGGGTTGAGGCTTTTACAAGGTTGTGTTCTCACTTGTTAGATTCAAACAGACAGGGTTGCAAGATGTGAAAGACGTGCAGGACCTCTGTTTTAACTGTTTAAATTTACAATCCATATTGTGTGGCTCTATCAGGCTAAGAAAAGTTGGCCTGAGGTGGCAGTATTAACATGGCCAACGCGGAAAATTGTAATAATAAATTGCAGATGTATATTAATAAAATAACCATAGGGCTGGGCGATATGGCGAAAATCTTCTATCACAATATAGGTCATTTCATATCGCAATAACGATATATATCACAATATAGCATGTTTTCTGGTTGGCTAAATCAAAAATAAATAGTCTATAACCACATGTTAAAGCCTATTTTTGTATACTCCTGTGTTAATTATATACTTGACAAAAAGGACTGAGTATTTTCTCATTTAATGAAGAACTTTTGTGCAAAATTAACATCCAAGTTTCTAGTGAAATTATAGAGGAATAAATAAATAAATATTTCTATATATAAACTGTTTGTTAATCGCATTGAACTGAGTGGTAATGTAAAGTGTGATATAAAAACAAAACCGCAATCTTATAATGATATTCACATTTGATTTTCTGAGAAATTTCAGTTAGTATATGCTTCTTATCATCAGTTTAGATGACGTAATTGTGTATCACGATATCTCGATATATGATTTAATCACGACAGATTCCCAGCCCTACCATAGCATATTAATAATTGTATTAATCATATGGCTGTACTTACTACTTATTTATGTTTAATGAAAATGAACATTGGTTTTTGTGGATGGTGCTGATGGCTATTGTAGAAAAACAGAGGAGTTTATGTGTGAAAACATTAAAGATACTAACTCTGATGCACCTTAAGCAGCAAGGTGAGAGGTCACATCTGTTGTGTATTACCTAAAAATGAAGTGAAAGCTAAATTTATTGTTATTATACCTTTGGACTCCCTCCGCACTGTAAGAATGATCATGCACAGCATGTAACAGTGGTAAAGAAATGGCCGTGATTATGATATAACCGCATGTCTGCCAGCATCAGCTGTGCTGAGAAGTCTTGAGGTGGATGCACGGCTCATAAAAGTAACTGTGGTCATTTTTGTGTCCGATTTATAAAGATTTAAATGCTAACTTGACTGATTGACACAATCAGGATAAATCCACCCATTTTATATACCTGCTCACTGTAACACTCAACAGATTGCCAGTCTATCTCAAGGCTAACACAGAGACAGACAACCTATGAGCAATTTAGAGTTTCCATTTAATCTAAAATGTACATCTTTGAACTGTGGGAGGATAGCTGGAAAACAGCCAGAAGAAAGCCACACAGAAACAGCGAGCCCTCCACACATTAAGCCTCAGCCTGCCAGTGGTTTCAAACCCAAGGCCTTTTTACTCAAGGCAACCAATATACCACCGACTTGTTTTGATCCTGTTGGCAAAACCCTGCTCATCTATGGCTCTGGTTTTTGGCCCCGGCCTCTCAACAGCTTCAGATTTTTGGATGAGTCTGTGCTAGTGTCTGTTTCTCCGTTGGGCCAAATACACTCTTTACTCCCCTCCGATCCACCTCATCATCTTGTCTTTGTGTATGTGTGTGAGTGTGGTTGCTGGGGTGATGGCAGGGTTGGGTAGGCACTCCTCTTTAAGCAAGCGTGTGTGTCTGTGTGTGTGTGTGTAAGGCTGCGATCCATGCTAAACTGATTTCGCCATGGCCGCGCCAGGGAGGCTAACACAATTACTGCTGGCTAATGGCCCCACTGACTGAGGGGGGAAGAGAGGCAGCGTGGGTAGCTTTCTGGAGGTCTCTCATCTTGCTCTCTTGCTCTGTTTTCTCTCTTCTGTCTCCGTTTTTTTTTCTCTCCACCAAATGTCTTGACCCTTTTCTCATCCCTGCTCTCTCGCTCTTTTATCATAGTTTCTGGGATACCCGTCGCCCTCGGGTCAACTCGGTTCAGCCGGGTGAAACTCAGAATACTTAGTGCAAAAGCAAAGTCAACAATTTTAAATGGCTGAAATAATAGTGTTACTTTTCTTTCTCCCTCTGTAGCCATCAGGAGGAAGGAGAATGGTTGGTACGACGAAGAGCATCCTCTTGTATTCCTCTTCCTCGGCTCATCAGGAATCGGTAAATCACTCTCTCGTCTTTCACACCAAACACTTCCCCTCTCTCTCTCATAGCTGCCAAAATAAACAGAACACTTGAGTAAGTTAAGTTTCGGGAGTTTGTTGAATGCATGCAGAGTTTATTTTCCTCCTGCCACTCTACTGATTTCAAAAGAAACAGAATACACAAGACTACAAAAGTACATGTGCCACACTGTAAAATGTGAACACAAACTGGACATACTCTAGCAAGTAAGTAGTAAAAGAAGAAGAATTTAAACCAGAGTTTTTGTCTCACATCTGCCTATTGAATTAATTAATTGCAAATATCTTGATTTATAAAGATGTTATTTCAAACATAAAAAGAGGGGCTGTATTAGAGTAAGTAAAAGCAAAAATCTGAGATAATACTAGACTGTGCCTCCTTAATCTAGCGAGTGTTGTAGTTCTGTAGCCGGCACAGTAAGGGGTTAGCAGGCTAACATTAATGTTTGCAAGGTAGCAGGTTTAGTAAACTTAACAACCTCCATCAGCTATTTTCTTACGTTTTTGTTTTATTACAATGAACAGGCAATTTATGAGTAAAAATAGTTGGGATTGGAAAAGTGTGTCCGTTAGTGTATTATATATTTTTTTTTAGTCTGCAAAGTTACAAAGCCCAAAGTCCAAGCCAAAGGGAGTTACTCTCCCCCACAGAAACACTGCTCCTGAACTGCCTGAAACGCCTTGATTGAAGTCCTGCTTTTTCTTCTGTAATATGGTGATGTCACCAAGTAACACATTTTCATAAAACCTGCCTAGCGGCTAGTTTGCCATGTAGAGCGGAGCTGGAGGAGAGTCCGAAGTGTTTGGTTCGGTGGACCAAACACAACATACTGGGGCAGCTGACCATTCAGAGCAGACTGTGTTTTTTGGGAGAGGAGGGGCAGGAGGTCAAACAGAGCGTTTCAGACAGAGGGCGAAAAGAGGTGCTGCAGCAAAGCCGGTTTGAGAAAAGTAAAGCATTTTTTGAACAGTAAAGCATGTAAACATGTTCTAGTAGAAACCCAAAATACAAGTATGCACCTGAAAATAAGCAGAATTGGTCCTCTTTAAATTTGGTAAATGTATTCTATGCTGTTTTCATGAGCAGTTATTAACAACAGCGACTGTAAACATTTTAGACGTCAAAATCTGTTTGACTCAGGAACAGCGTGGCAGTGTCAACAGATTTAGTCCCGCCCACAAAGGCTCTGATTGGCTCACTCGTTTCTCAATCAATTTTCCTTAAGGGATAATAAAGTTAATCATCAATCCATTTCCAACCAGGGAAACTACAGACGAATCACTGGCAAAATTTGAGATGTGGGCGCAGATTCTGAGGTCTTGAACCAGGCTAGTATCTGTTTTTTAGTAAGCAGAGCTGGTACTAATCTGCATATTATTACAAAATGCTAAATTTACAAAGATGTTCATAGACAAACAGTAGGTGGGTACAGCATGTCAAGTAAAAAAAAAAAGCCCCACACACATTTCTAAAAGCAGATCCTAAAGGATACCGGTTTAGAACTGGGATGTGTGTGTATGATTCAGGACCGATCAAGGCATTTTTAAATTGATCAGTATTGGCTTTATAAAGCGCCATCTTTTGTTTATTGCAGCCCGTTGAGCTCTGGGTGCAGCAGCTGTCAAAAACAGCTGATTGCACTTTAAAACACCGGAGGAACCTCTTGCTGACACACAGCGTTGAGAGTGAACAAATCTCAGACCGACACTACAGCGGTTTCAATTAAAGATATCCACTGGGGGATGGTGGGGATGAATTGAGACTGTCTAAATTCTGTCTGGACCTTTCTGCTACAACAAATCCACACTGACACTCCTCTGTCCATGCATCTGTCTCTCACACTTACTCGCCACAGAAAAAAAAAACATGATGGGAAACTATTAAAGGAGGGCTGTGATACAGGGTGTATTTTTATTGAGCTGTCAAAAATCTCCAAAGTGAATTGGTTTTAGTCGTTTTAAAGCTGGCGTTCTTTAGGCTGTATTGTGTTGGAAAAGCTTAAATGTTCTCAAACAGAAGCAAGATGGAAGAAGTGTGTTGGGAGTGAAAGAAAGAGGGAGACGGAGGGATATTAAGGGCCAGATAGATGGCTAAAAAAAGAGGCCGATGGTGAGATGACAGGCCAGAGAGATAGATGAAGGAGAGACGGTGTTCATATTCTCTGTTGCCTTCAGCGACAAACAGTGGCCATGAGACATCAATATTAAACACAGCAACAAGACACACAGCCCTTCACACACACATACCCATACGCATACCAAGCACAAGACATCAATATCATATATGAGCATTTATATGCAGAATATTTTAGCGACAAACATAATGTGTGCTGCTGGAGAGCAGGAGATGATTGAAAGCTTTGTGGAGGGAGGCGCTGGGATTTAGGCCAGCACTTAGAGGAGGAGAGAGATCGTCTTTCTGTCTGAAATGAGTGAGCTTGTTTTTCTGAAATCTCTGCATACTAATGTATTGTTTTTTTTTTATATATTAAAAACAAAATAATTAAATGGAGGCAGGGGTTGACACTGTTTGAAGCTGAATAATTAAACGCTGTCTCTGTTCTGTCTGACCGGTTGATGCCGGATGTCACAGGAAAGACAGAGTTGGCCAAACAGGTGGCTCGCTACATGCACAAGGACGTCAAAAAGGTATGTAATATAGCGTCACACACACACACTCCAGTGTCAATAGGTGGAAAACAGATCCTCTCTTAGATATAAAACAGACATTTAATTTAGCCGCCTTGAAGAAATGACAGAGAATTCAATTTGTGTTGGTTTCCATGGCAACTACTAGTAGCACTTGTCCAACACGACGATACACACTGATACAGCAGCATGTTGTGGCTCTCCTGGGGAGGTTAACCCATCGTGTGATTGCAGGGTTTCATCCGTATGGACATGTCCGAGTTCCAGGAAAAACACGAGGTAAGACGCTTTTCACCTGTTCCAGATACATCAGTGTGAAGTCAGGAAGTCGCTAACGTGTTTGATAGTTTCTGATGAGTCTCACATACTGTGTGGGATACTGTATGTTGCTCTAACAGAGGTTCATTTGTTAGAGTTAGAGTATTACATTCCCATCAGATGCATGGCACTGACGCATTGGATTAATTCTGTTTATGTACTCATAATGGACCCATAAACCAAAATGAATGCTGTTTTTGCCCTTCTGTGTGAAGCTCTGGTGATGAATACATTTAATCAATTTTTATCCACTGTTAACTTTTCTGTTAAGTGTGATCCTGGCAAAATACCTCTTGTGTGCACCCTCTCTCCCTCGTCTGTCAGGTGGCGAAGTTCATCGGCTCCCCGCCGGGATATGTGGGACATGAGGAAGGCGGTCAGCTGACCAAGCTGTTGAGGGCGTGTCCCAACGCTGTGGTCCTGTTTGATGAAGTAGACAAGGCCCATCCTGATGTTCTTACTATCATGCTGCAGCTCTTTGATGAGGTCTGTATACAAACACATACACAAGGAGATGAGTACAGATGTTATACCTTTGTGAAGTTACATTGATCAAGGCTGCGTTCCAAATCGCATACTTTTTCTTTTTACTTTTAGTACGTACTGCAGCTGCCCTTACAAAGTACATACTGTTGCATGCAGTATGCATACAATTGGGATATACTACTTTGTCATAACATTGCACCTTTAACTTTGACCCTCTTGCTCATATATCCGCTGTGGGTCATAACAGCCAGAAAAGCATGCTGGCTGGCATACTGCAAAATGCGACCGGGTGTAGTAGGACATCCTGGTATTTTTGGCATACTGCATTTGATGTACTATGTATTGGGACATACTAAAAAAAAAAAAAAACTGGCACACTTAATAGTATGGTATTTATTGGTCTCTATCATTCCTATTGTTCCTCTCTCAGGGTCGCCTCACAGACGGTAAGGGGAAGACCATCGAATGTAAAGACGCAATCTTCATCATGACATCTAACATCGCAAGTGATGAAATCGCCAACCATGCACTGCAGCTTCGCGAGGAAGCTGAGGAGGTCAGCCGCAGGAAGCTGGCCGAAAACCTTGGTGAGAGAAACACACTAACACATACAAAAGACGGGTTTCCACCAAGATTTTACTGGTAATTTTAGTCCCGGGACTACTTTTCAAAGAACTAAAAGGTTCCTTCAGCCAACTGTCTAAAGACCTGCGAAGATTAGGCTTTTAATGTTATCAAACAATGACAAATGCTCTCCCCTCGTCATAAAAATTGGTCCCAAATTGGTCCAAAATCGATACCAGAGTACTTCTTTGTTTTATGAATGAAGGGGTACAGTTGAAGCTGCTGTGTTGTGTGTGTGTGTTTTACAAATCAGCGACAACCCCCTGACAGACTCCCTGCAAACCTCAACCTGAAAGTTCCTGCAATATCCCAGGTTCTTTTTTGGGGGTAAAAAAGCCCCTTAAAATGTCCCCGGAAACTTAATTTAGACCTTGGTCCCTGCGGTCGCAACGCAATGAGTTCCTCAAAAGGTTCATAGTTCTGGGGGGAAATTTCTGCAGTCGAAACGGAGCTATCCTTAAAAATGCAATCACAGACAAGATGATGCACAGCAGACATCACACTGACTTGCATTTGTTACGTACATCATGCGCTACTGCTGCAAAATGAATTGCACATCGTGATTTTATTAGTTCCCATGTTGGGAACCCATTAAAACCCATTCTGACATTAGTTTTCATTTTCATCAGTTGCTGTAATTTAAAATGCGCGTAATGAAATGATGTGAAGTATGGTCAAATCATAGTCTAAATTTATAGTCCGGACTTATCACAGTATCTTGCAAAATAATTTGAATCATCATATAAGAATCACATTCACACAAGCAAGTGATTGAACGCCGTAAAGACATATAGAGCCGTGAGGTGACTAAAATCCAAACTGAAATGAATGTTGATGTGTTTTTCCTCAGAGGATGTACAGAAAAGTGATGACGTCAAAATCTCCCGACAGTTTAAAGAATCTGTGATTCGACCGATCCTGAAGGTAACGCAACACAAACACACAGATAAAACACCTTGTTTCGGTGTAATTACAGAGAAATGTTGCAGTTTAACTATTTCTCTACAGCAGTGTACTGTAACCGGCCTGAGAGGCTTCGGTTGTCATGGTTTATTTTTTTGGTACCTCCTCAGGCTCATTACCGAAGGGACGAGTTTCTGGGTCGGATCAATGAAATCGTATACTTCCTGCCGTTCTGTCACTCAGAGCTGATACAGCTGGTCAGCAAAGAGCTCCACTTCTGGGCCAAGAAGGTACGCAACACTGTGCAGACTCTTCACAGCACCCTACATTTCTAACACGGGTGTCCTCCAGTGTCGCTGGGAGGCCCTACCCACTCCGTCCTGCAGCCGCTGAGCTGTGCAGGAACACACGCAGATCAATATTATGTGCCACTACTACTCACTATAATGTGATTACAGTGTTTAACATGTGGAGCCTTCATCAATATTTAATTATTAATATTACAGCTGGTGTCTCTTGACAGGCAGCATGGGCCCTGCAGGCAACTGATAGGAACCTGACTCATGACTCTCTCTGTCCATTTGTCTTTTGAATGTTGCTGTGTGCGTATTATTGTGCATCTATTTGTTAGCGTTTAATGTTTTAAGTGTTCATGTCTCGTAATATCTGCTCCGTCTGTACGTGGCTGCAGAAATCTCATTATTACAGAATCCTCATGAGCCATTTGTTTGTCACTCACTTATATTAAATAGATTAAATGTTTAGTGCTATCATTATTGCCTTTAATTGGGTATTTGTAATGCTGTGATATTAGTGTTTATATCTCTGGAGTAAAACATGGCATTGTATTTATTGAATGGAGTGTTAACATCAGTAGCTAAATGAGCAGATACTATTGACTGGTGTTTGATTAAAACGCATTAAGGGCCTGTTGATTAGCGCTGGCAGACATGCTGCTTGACAGTATCTCCTCTCTGCCTCTGCCTTTTGTCTCCTTCTCCAGCATCCACCACCCCTCTCTTTCTGATTTGACTGTTTATGATACTCTTACCTTTTTTAACATCAGCACACCCAATTAACCTCTTCTCCTCCTCCCTCCTCTTCATTAGGCGAAGCAGCGCCATGACATCACTCTTCAGTGGGAGCGTCCGGTTCTGGACCTGTTGGCGGGCGGGTATAACATGCATTACGGAGCACGCTCCATCAAACATGAGGTATGCAGGTGCTGCAACACCACGTTGTTTGAAAATGTTCTAAACTCTGCCTCACCACTGACCTCGTCACTGATCCCTCAGGTTGAGCGGCGGGTCGTCAACCAGTTGGCGGCGGCGTACGAGCAGGAGCTGCTGCCCAAAGGCTGCACCCTGCGTCTGTCCGTCCAATCAGAGGACCCGGATGAGCGGAGCATGCCCAGTCTGCGCCTCGAAGTGGTGGGAGAGGACAGCTCATTGAGGACGCTGGACATCCGTCCACCGCTCAGCCCTGAACACTAACGCAACACAGAGAGGATATATTTACAGATATGTATGCACACATCTTACACTTTCCACACACACCACATCATCTTCATCATCATAGTGTAGGGAGGATGGATGGGTCTTGATGGATGTTACCAATAAAAGTACCTCTGATAAACACATCACTGCCTCTCTGTTTCAGTACACACATGCAGTAGTTACATGCCAAGTTTTACGCAATATGCAAGACAATATCTGCCAACGATGTGTGCTGTAAACAGTATATTAAGTCAACCTACTTGGCCATTAAAGTTGCTGTTACGGCAAACTTTCATATCAGCTGTGCAGTCTAAAATCTAAGTGCAGGGTAAGTAAATGTGTTGCAGATAACATAGAGGCTTCAGCGTGTCTGTGCAGCTTCATCATGAACATGAAACATCTCATCATCATCAGTGGATTGAAGCCATCGTATTAGCTGAAACAAAAGCTTCGCATCATTGTGTTTGTAGTATTGAACAACTTAGCTGTGACATAGTGATGAATGTAATGTCCACGTTATAGTATAGAACACTGAAAACAGCCAAATTATTTAATATTTATTAAAGATATATATATATCTGACATTGAACGGATGAATGGAGGTTTGGTTGTTGCATGATTTGGCAGAGACGGGACGTCAAATGGGACAAAATCTAAATGTATATTGATAATGAGTATGAGTAGCAAAACTTAAATCTCTTAAATAAAAAAAAAAGTAATTTGATTTAAGGATGACATTGTTTTGCCAAAGTTGGATAAATAATAGCTACTTAGAGATTACCGTGAAGGAAAGGGAAGTATTAATGACCAAAGATAGTTGATATTGCCTCAGATTCTCTGTGTTAATGTACGTTTCACTCACCAGCAGAGCTCCGCTGATAAATACTTGTAAACAGAACCTGCTTATTAATTTTAGTAAAGAATGTGTTAGTGGGGAAATACCAAACAGAAATGTATAGCCGCCCATTTGAATGATGGGTAATATAACTGCCTTGTGAATTGTTTCTGTTGATGCATGTTGATGTAAAGAAGTCTCGTCCGTCACAACCTCGAGCTCTGGCGTTGTACAGTGTGTGCCTAGAAAATTTAGAGTCATAAAGAAATAATATTCAAAGTCTTGTTTCATAAATGTTTGAACAGCATGTCGACGAGGCGCCAAATGTAATCGAGCGACATTTTTCATTCTTGTATCCCGACCTCCACCGTGTAAATAAAGTCATCAAAACAAAAAAAGGGAATTCCTCTCTTCCTTTTTGTTCTGTTTGTGTTGCACTGACACTACTGATGGATGTGTGTGTGAGTGTGTGTGTGTGTGAGTGACCAGTGCCTGGGTGGGAATTCTGCAACAATAACGCTTGTCCACCTTGTGAAACAACATGACAGGAATTTCCTTGGAATTCTGCTCTGTGTTGGGGGTCTGTGTCGGACGCTGGGAGGGAATGCAGCGTGCTAAATGCTACAGAAATGTAGACGACATCACACACACACACACACACACACACACACACACACACACACACACACACACACACACACACACACCCTGCAGGAATGTCTTCCCTGTAGGGAGGAATTAGCATGCAGGAAAAAAGACATTCACTCTTACTGTGCTCCGCCTGGACCCCCCAACAACACACACACATTCAGCCTGTTTTACACACATCTACAGAGTCACAGCTGTCATTCCCTGTTGATTTACAGTAAAACACTGCAATCATTTTCTGAAGGGCTGAAATGATTGGTCTGTTGATTAGTCAACAGAAAAGTTACTGCCATTAATGGTAAAAAGCAAAAATGCCAAACATTTGCAGGTTGCAGCTTCTTTACTCTGTTTTCTATTATTGTAAATTAAACATGTTCGTTTTTAACTGTTGGTCTGACAGAAAATGCTATTTGAAGATGTCGTTTTGGGCTTTGACAACTTGCGATGGGCACTTTTCAGTATTTTCTGGCATTTTAGTATCTAAGTGATTAATCAAAAAGATAACAAATGAATCAATGATGTAGTGTTGTCAAAAATATTGAAGTACCGATACACATCGATACTGAATATTTGAAAATTTGAAACGATTTCAATCTACATTTTCTGCAGTATCGACACATAGATATCAGCTTTCTGCTGTCTCTTGAGTTGACTCGTCCTGTTATTTATCTTTTAATAAAAATCTAAAATTGTCTCAATTTTCCCCAGTGGTAGCAAAAATGGTATTGAATATCCATATTTTTCAAGGTATTGTATCGAAGTTAGAAAATTCCAGTATCTTGAAAACACTACAATGATGAAAATAGTTAGTCGCAGCCCCAGTTTTCTTCCAATAACACTTTTCAGTCACAAAAAACTGAAATCCTGCTTTATTAATTCCCAATCTCCTTTATGATTGGTATATTTTTAATAAATTATGGTGACCTTTACCTAGACCCGCCTCATCAACGTACCTCAGTACTGTAGAACAGTGCGTTATATTTTGTGCATTCATAACAGCCCCAGTTTGGTCCTCAAAAGGTTGTCTGATCATTTGTTGTACTTCCAGCAACTGAAAAGAGGGGAAAGTACAGATTATTTTTGTCTGCCAACTACTCATGAATGTAAGCTTACTCTGTGGTTGCATTAATTGTAGTTTGCACTGTAAACAAACTGTCATATACTTTAAAAAAAAGATATCTGCATGTTGTGAAGCTGATGGAAGGAGCAACAGAGCAGCAGATGTTTTCTCTTGAAGTGGCTGCATCTGGACAGTGGATCAGGTTTTGCTCTGATACCTCAAGGCTTTTTTCCAATCTCTTATAACCCTCAAACACATCTACGCTTTATGGTTTTAGGAAGTCAAGCTGACGTGTGTGTATGTGTGTGTGTGTGTGTGTATATCCATTTACCCTCCCCGAGGAGGAAGACAAGAAGAAGAGGAGGAGGGGAGAGAGAAGAGGCTCTTAGTCTGTCCGTCAGGCTATTTCTGACTGCTGCCATTTCTCTGATTAGATTATGGAGAAACAGAAACCTGGCCCTCCATCGTCCTAACCTCCCTCTCACTCTATCTCGCTCCATCCTCCCTCCGCCTTATGCTCAGCTTCTCTCTCTCTCTCTCTCTCTCTCTCTCTCTCCTCCACCTTTTCCTCTCAGTCCTTACCTCTTCCTCTGCTGTCCATCTGTCTGTCCCTCTCTGTCCTGCTGTGTCTCCTCCATCTTCTGCTGCTGATACAAATGGAGGAGAGTTCAAGGTGTAAGAGAGAGTATAGACATGGGAGGAGGAGGGAAATGGGAGACCAGAAAGATGGGAGATATTAGACGTGTTTAGTATAAAAACATCTGTATTAAAGTCAAGACTACAGTATTTTTTGTTACCTTACAATGAACTTCTTTCCTTATTGGTCAAAGACCAGGACCCAAGCAGCAGCAGTTGCCTCTGCGACACACTATTAAAGGAACAGTGTGAAACATTTTGGGGATCTATTGACTTGAAATGGAATATAATATTCATAACTATGATTTTATTTGTGTATAATCACCTGAAACTAAGATAGGTTGTGTTTTCATTAGCTTAGAATGAGCCCTTCATATCTACATAGGGAGCAGGTCCTCTTCACTGAGTCCACCATGATGCTCTGCCATGTTTCTACAGTAGCCCAGAACGGACAAACCCAACACTGGCTTGCGTTTTTACGTCACTTGAAGGCCACCGTAGTTCTCCGACACGCTTGTGAAACTGCGGTAACATGAGCCGCAGAGTGTAAAACAGTGGTACCGCCAGCCGCCGTCTGACTTTCGTTGCTAGTGTTATTATGGTAAGGATGGCCTCTGAGCGAGGCGAACGGCGTTACCACGGTTTTGCACTCGGCGGCTCACGTTACCGCAGTCTTGGATAGGGAGGAGTGAGCAGAGGAGTACTCAGTTGGTTGCAATCTGCAACCACACCACTAGATGCCCCCAAATCCTACACACTGTACCTTTAAGTAATAATGCATGACCTTAGTTTATATTGCACTTTAGTGGTGCAAATTCTCTAAACTAACTGTAATTAACCAAATTACAAAACACATTTGGGACGCCCCGGTGGCTTCTGGGTTGAAGGCGCTCACCATGAACCACAATGTCCCCGGTTCTTTGTCCAGACTGGGACCTCATTCCCCATCTCTCTCTTGACTCTTGACTGTCAGCTATCTAGTAATGCCCAAAATAAGAAGAAGAAGAAGAAGACGAAAATCATTTTACACGCAGCACCCCTGGGGTTCTGGGGTTGGAAGCAGTTGTCCACTTTGTCCGGTTGGTCACAAGTAGAGGTTTTATTGAGTAATCTAGATAACTTTGCAGAGTCAAACAGCTGTTTTTTTACATCAGTCCAGATTTGAGATGGCACTATGTGTTTATCCAGATAAAACCCCATTGTGATAGGGTTTCCAGTTTGTGTACTTGAATGCACAACTGGACATAATGCTGAGTTATGTGTTACATCTGGATCATGCTCTATACTGCTTATGAATACTGCTCTCTGTGGTCTTATCTTGTATGTTTTTTGTTTCTTTTTCTTTTCTTTTATTGCTATGGACCCTCCTGTGTGTCTGAAATAAAGTTTGAATTGAATTGTTCTGTGAATAAAAAGATATGTAAAGAAGTGTGATTTCAGTGCTGTGTTGGTGGGCAGCAGCAGCAGCAGCTCAGAGAGTAGAGAGGTGCAGCAGCAGCCAGGTGGAGGTGCTGAATGATGAACGACTACTAGAGGCTCTCCCATTATCATATCTGTCCCTGCTCTTAACGGGGGGATTTTCATCCGTGTCCCTCCGCACTCCTCTCATCTCTCCCTCTCCTTCTCCTTCTCATTGTGCTCCCCCAGGAAGGCGATCGATTTCACCTCCATTACCTCAGTCCTCTCTGCTTTAAACATGCTCCTCATCCATGCAGCTGTGCAGCAGCAGACACTGTTAAGAATTTCCCAGTAAAGAACAGTAAAGAACTGGCAGCAGGGTTGCCTTTATGTTACTGTAAAATTAACATTATTATACTGTCGCTGAAATTTACAGCTTTGTACTGATAATGAAAAATACTGTTTGAACTGGTTGTTTTTCTATTAATTTCACAGTATTTTACAGTTAATTTACTGTTTAAAGATACATTATATAGCTGTTTTTCACCTTTCTTTTACATTATCTTACTGATTTGTTTAATGCACTATTTAGGTTGTATTTTTTACATACATTTTAATAAACATTATTTTTTGCCTAGATGAATAGACTTAGCAGGTTACAGTCATAGGAATAGTCACACTAAATATAATTAAAGGCACTTGTTAGGAAAAAGTAATGTATAGCCTAAAGTATACATTCAAACAAAAATAATCAGTTTAACAGTAAAAGTAAAGGTTAATATATAGTAATAATGCTGTTCATAGATCATCATCATGTGGCCTCTCCATCACATTGACACAACATCTTAACTCATCCATCCATCTCTTTGTTTTGCACTAATGTATACACTGTAAAATAAAATAAAAACATTTTACAGTTTTTGTCAAGAAATTTTACATTTTTTGTCTGTATTTCAAAATGACAGAAAGAATTTTTAAAAATGACATGTTTTATTTGTGATTTACATGTAAATGGTCTTAGATTTACAGTATTTTTTGTAATTGCAATCGTAATTATCTGTATTTAAGCTTTTCTTGATCATTTTTATGAAACTGTTACTGATGATACTTTAGACAGTTGATCAGCAGTAAAGTGCTGTTTTTTAAGAATGCATTATAGTTCAGTTAAAAAACTTTAATTTAACAGGTTTTCTTTTGTATTAACAGTAAAGCACTGTTGTTGTTTTTGTAAATTAACAGCAATTGTTTACAGTGTGCATACCCCTTTTATTATTGGGGTTTTTACATGTTTTTGCTCAAATGGGTAAAACTCTTGCATCCTGAGCTGATGGTGGCTTTGTTGTGGTTCGAGGATGGACCGGGTGGTTGCATATATATATATAGGCTTACACCGGATGCCGTCCGGTTACCGCGAGGCAAATCACGTGACAGTCCCCTTGGGGAGAATTAGCATAAAAGACAAATAAATAAAAGGAGCAACCACCAAAAAACACACACCAGTCTGCCTGGCCATCCTTTCTTTTAAAGAAAAGGAAAGAATCCATTCCGCCTAATTCGAACCTTGCTCAGGGACAGCTCGCGTGGCAGATTGCAGCCTAATTAGTTTAGAGGGAATTTAATTCAATTAACTTTCCACAGCTCCGCGCGCCCCGCCGCTGGGCTGCTTTCAGAGCGCGGGGCCAGAGCTCGAGATCTAATTAGCGTGTTTGGAGAAGCTCTCCTGCGCGCGGCCATCTCCTCGCTGCTCCAGCTGTGGTGTGCGCGTGTGTGTGTGTATGTGGTCTCCAGGGACCCTGTTTTTTTTATCCTAAAAAGCTTCTTTTTTAAGTAACATGCCTCTATCCATTAGGATAATCCAGGTCTGGTGCAGCAGTGGAGAGATGTGGACGCAGCATGTGAATAACCGCAGCTGCTCTGCGTCATATTCCCAGCTGATGAATGAATGCATGTTGGATTGATGTTAGAGTGGACTTGAGTTAGTGGGAGTGTAATTTGATGGGTTCAAATTAATGACCACATCTTGTGGCAAAAATTCAGCCATGATGAGCCTTTGTGCTGGACAATTATTTTTGGCTCATTAAGACTGTGTTGCACTTCACGTTTTTTGATCCAATCTGATCATAATTTGTGGATTTTTTGGACTAAATTTATAGGCCTATATTGAAGACATTAGAGTATTCAAGCAAATATGTTTTCTTTCTTTTATTGGTCCCCAATGATGATATTTTGAACATGAAAAATTTGTGCAATAGTGAGATTTTGCATGTTCTATAAAGCACTGAAGAGCAATTTCATTCCTTTCTTCTAAATGTTCTGATGATTTTGGGGATGTTTGCCTCTGTGCTATATTTCATCAGACGGTTTTATTATTATTATGCATTACAACTTCTCTTGGGCGATGCACTTTGGCCCATATTACGACCCACCTAAAAGGGCACAGACTGAAAAATAATTTGATTAAAAGGTAGCCATCAGGCTCCACAACCAAGGCTGACCCCCATATGAGAACTATTAGGACTTTTAAGAACTTTAAACACGCGCTATCTGCCTTTAAACATGCACTATCTACCTTTAAACATGCACTGTCTGCCTTTAAACATGCACGTTCTACCTTTAAACATGCACTATCTACCTTTAAACATGCACTATCTACCTTTTAAGATGCACTATCTACCTTTTAACATGCACTATCTACCTTTTAACATGCACTATCTACCTTTAAACATGCACTATCTACCCTTTAACATGCACTATCTACCTTTTAACATGCACTATCTACCTTTAAACATACCTTTAATCATGCACTATCTACCTTTAAACATACACTATCTACCTTTTAAGATACACTATCTACCTTTTAACATGCACTATCTACCTTTAAATATGCACTATCTACCCTTTAACATGCACTATCTACCTTTTAAGATACACTATCTACCTTTTAACATGCACTATCTACCTTTAAACATGCACTATCTACCTTTTAACATGCACTATCTACCTTTAAACATGCACTATACCTTTAAACATACACTATCTACCTTTTAAGATACACTATCTACCTTTTAACATGCACTATCTACCTTTAAACATGCACTATCTACCCTTTAACATGCACTATCTACCTTTTAACATACACTATCTACCTTTAAACATGCACTATACCTTTAAACATACCTTTAAACATGCACTATCTACCTTTAAACATGCACTATCTACCTTTAAACATGCCTTTAAACATGCACTATCTAGCTTTAAACATGCACTATCTACCTTTAAACATGCACTATCTACCTTTAAACATGCACTATCTACCTTTAAACATGCCTTTAAACATGCACTATCTAGCTTTAAACATGCACTATCTACCTTTAAACATGCACTATTTGCAACCATCTTGGACTCTAACCACTGGCGCACTTTACACTTCAATTACACTATACATCCTATATACAACTTTATAGACTGCACACATGTACATACTACATGTATTTGTTGACGGACTGCACACACTATGTTCACCCATTCACTCTGTATCTTTTATATCTCTATTTATTGTTTTTATAATTTTTGTATACCTTTACCTCTCCTTTGTTTTACTCTGTTTGCTGATGTTGCTGCTTTGACACCTGAATTTCCCTCCAGGGATTAATAAAGGTTCATCTTATTTTATCTTATCTTATTTAAGAAAATACCCATGACCTATATATTTTGTGTTTTATTTGACTTCCCTCCTGTAGAGAAGTGATTTAGATCATGTGTATCACCACTACCTGAGTGAAGAGTTGAATGTATAACTCCTACACTGGTCTGCTGTTGCTCTCATCTCTAACCCGGTTAGATGATGCGCCGTCGTCTCGAGCCGGAGCGTCACGGTGCATTCCGGTAATTGGGGGATTGAGATGCGGGAACACGCGCACCTACGGGACCCCCCGTCTCTGCACCGGCTCTCATCCATCACCGGCCAAATCAAATGCACCGCCAGCCTCTCTCTGCTGCTGGATGAGACGCAGGCCGATGTTAACGGCAGGATCTGTGATTTTATGATTTTATTTTATGCAGCAATCAAATTCACCTCCGAGGTGAAGAGGATCTGAAGAGAGGCGATGACACGACACATTTTAGTGACACTGCAGGTGGAGAGCCAGCTGCTCACATGCACCGGCCTGCTGGCTTTAACACAGTCAGCTGAGTGGAGGGGAATGTGTGGCAAAAGAAATATGGGTCCTAATAATTAAATTATAAGGATAATTAGCCTTTACAAATATTCAAGATTATCTGTCAATAATACACACACTATTTTATTTATTTATATTTATTTGCACATATATAAAACTGCACAAAATCCAGTCAATGAAAAAAAAGAAAAAAAGAAATGTGTCAGGAGAGGTCAAGAAGCCTTACAGGCTTATACAAGGGACCTCCCCCCAACCCGAGGAGAAAAAAAACAATAACAAAAAAGGAAGAAAGATCTAAACTAACATAATTTTAAAAATACAACAAAAGTTAAACAACAACAAGAAGTACACAAAATGTGCAGAAAAACCTAACCAAACAGTGGAAAACCAATAAAAAATATTAAATGAATACAAAAGAAACAGTACAGAAGAAAAGAAAATATATCTAAACATATAATAATATATAATATATATAATAAATAATTAATAAACAAATAATTTTACATCATGAATTAAATGTGATGATATTTTCCTTTATTGACAGGAGATTAATATGACATCTAAGGTTAATTAGGGACAAATGCTAAAACCAAAAATGTTATAACGATGAAGGGAATACCTACTGAGACCGTGTGCGTGTGTGTGTGTGTTTGTGTGTGTGTGTGTGTGTGTGTGTGTGTGTGTGTGTGTGTGTGTGTGTGTGTGTGTGTGTGTGTGTGAGTGTGTGTATGTGTGCGTGTGTGTTTGTGTGTGTGTGTCTGTGTGTGTGCAGACACTGTTCTCTCTATGATGGATGGCTGGATGGTTCTTGATGGAGAGATGGAGAGGTGTATGGATAGAGACAGAAGGATAAGGGATGAGTGAAAGATGGGACAGACTGCAGGTTTAAAGAAAAGCCACCTGGGAGGCCTCAGTCCGGTATCTGTCCCGGGACACGAGGTGGTGGTCTGGAAACCAAGTGAAGCTGTCAGTCAGACTGCCAGCTCCATCCATCATGACAGCTCAAAGAAAAAGAAGAAGAATATGTTCTGCTTCTGGAAAGCTGAGGCAGCTATTGATCCTCGGTCTGGATAGAACCCCTCCTTTTTGTCTATAGATGAAATATGCACTTTTACTATTATTTTTTTTACATTTTATTTTGAGTTAATTGAAGTCAGGGCCACTGGTCCCATCATGTACACACATAGAGTCAAACTGATGCATGATGTGAGCATATAGCTGCTGGTTGCTGTGCAGCTGCTGCAATAAAATCCAACAAGGGGTTAAGAAACAGGCACACATAGGCCTAATTTTGAAAACCCTCTGTAACGAATTCACCCTCCACAGCTACTTGATACCTTCTGAGATTACATTTTAGTTAATAATGATTTATTACTTAAAAAAAAAAAAAAATAGCTGCATTGATAAATAGCCACATTTCTGCTATTTTAAAATCCTTATAATTAGTTGTAGTTTGAGCTTAGGTTGTTCATGAATTATAATCAAATTTTAATGTAGATTATGCTGTTAATTATTTTTGATTATATGACCTTCATATCTAAATATTAACAGTAGTCTATAATTTAAATACAATTCATTGACCATTAAATATATTTCGCCTATTTGTGTGAAATTTCTCCTCCTTAAATTTTTGCTGTTGTACATATTGAATTATTAGACCAATAATAGCCAATCGTGATCGATAAGATGTTGATAGCATGATCAGTATATAGGAGTCTGTTTTCGTTGCACTGTATCACGTTATAAATGACTCACCTAATGCTCATTTAATTTGCCACCTGTGCGTATTTTGCTTGCGCGTAAAATACGCAAAATGTCTGATTGAGTTCTCTCTCTCTCTCTCTCACTGACACGCACACACACACACACACACGCATTGCTTGCGTCGTTGAGGCCAATCTGCATGCAGCCTCGCAGATCTCCAGTCGGTGGAAGACCATCACAAACAATTACAGTGGCAGAGAAGATGGGCGCAGAGAGGGAGCAAAATGTTGGGAATTTAATTAGGATTTTCTCTACAGATCATCAGATCATGCCCCTTTCGTGTTTGAAATAAGAGAGGACAGACAGGACAATTAATGGGGTGAGAATATAAGGCCTATAGTGCTGTTTTTTTGTTAACTTTTAGAATACATTTGAATACACAAAATTGAGGGAGTCCCTCAGCAAAAATGTTAAGGTCAGGCTTTATACACCCATGATATGTATTTATGATGCGTCAGGATCATTAAACAAGACAGATTGAACAGAAAGCTTAAATGCATTATTCAAGGAAAATATACGATAAAAAACACAGAGAAATCCGATTAGGCCTATATGGAGTTTTATTATAATAACATAGTCAGTATATTCTTAATTATTCTTCATATAGTGCTGTGGTAGTCCTATGTTTTCCTTCATTATTCCCATAGGTCTGCAGGACAGATAATAATGCACAAAGTGCACTTGCATAGACTAAGCTACTGGAGTTACCCTGCACTATACTCATTTTAAACAGTCTCTTCTGCACTATATACACTTTTCTTAATAGTCCTGTATCACAGCTGTTACCCTGCACTATATTCAGTTTTAACAGTTTTCTTCATCTCCTTGTATTTTTATATCTGGTATATTTTTCTGTACTTTGTTCTTTGCACTACTAACTTTTTTACTGCCTTTTTACTAACATGTTTTGCACTATGGAACTGTGATGCTGGAAACTTTAATTTCCCTCGGGTTCAATAAAGTACATCAATCTATCTATCTATCTATCTATCTAGGAACTTGCTGTATAAATCGCTCAATTAGTTACTTTTACAGCCATTACACCCAAATGTTTAATATTGGATAATGCTGCTATAGCTTTTAAATCAATGACACTCACTGATCACTGAGAAGGTGAATTGATCCTTTGCTGTTAACTCAATCATAACTCCGATTAGAAACGGACAGCCTATATGTTAAGTGCGTCCATTAGATCTCCCCCCTAATAACCCATGCAGTCCTCCATGGGCCTATAATCCCTCTAGTCGGGGTTCCTCTCTCAGGGGCCCTCAGGAGCCTCTAGGGGACCATTGTGTCCCCTCTCTGTTGACTCAGACGTCATGAATGCCAAAGATCCCCAAAGATCCCCGGTTACTGTTTCCGTCAAATCGCCCCCATGAATGTAAAAGTCCAAAGTTAAAGCCTCCAGAGGAGAGGAGAGGTCTCCTCCTGAGCTGGAGCACTATAGGGCGGATTAGTGGCCTGGAAGAGACCGGTCCACCTCTTTGAAGGGATTAAAGTTGAAATGCTGGATGCTCTTTTTTTTTTAGGAGGCTTGCTGGAGAGTTTAACTTTGAAACAGTTTAAGTTTCTTGGTAAACTCACCTCTGAACCCACCAGACTGGACGGGGACGCACAACAGACTGCATGGCCTGGGAGAGGACTGGGTGATAGGCAAGCCAATAAAAAAAATCACCAGGCTTAGAAAATGTATATTTATTAGGGATCATATAGGGATCACTCAGAATTCAATGATATTTTTAATGATATATCGGCGTATATTCTTATGACTTCAGACTTGCCAAAAGCATCTCTTCTGATCCCTTACATGTTTTAAATGGGGAATATCAACTTCTGCCCTCCAAGAGGCGATTCAGAGTCCCTACATTTAACCGCATCAGGCTAAAGAACGCTTTTGTCCATCAGTCCATCTTGTTGCTAAATAATAACTAATGTGCTGTTAAAGACATGTAAATCCAGAGGACAGATTGTAATTTTGCAATGGGTTATGTATGAATAATGGTGGTGTCTTTTGTTTTTTTTGTCTGATGGGTCTTACGTGTCTGTCTGTCTATGGTAAGAGCATGTCTATTGTATGTGTACTTTTTCTCAAACTGAGCTGCCTATGGATGCAAAATGAATTTCAGTGCAAACTGACAATAAAGTTGTATTGTATCGTATCGTATTGTATGAGTTCATGTGTTTAGGGAAACATTTTTGTAGTGATTTAATTTGAAGAGGTTGGGACAGACAGGAACCCACATGACACAATAAATAACACAACTTACAGTGAGTTGGGTCTGTGGTATCCACCGTGATTTAAAAGCCTATTATATGCCTATTTTATGTCTTATCATCTATAAAGCCAATTTGTCTTGGCCTAAAGTATCAAGACTGTGATATATAACACCTGTATTGACCTACCAGTATAAAGGAGCTGAGTACTTGTCATTATCTCAGGGGGGGAAGGTGCACAAAATCAGAAAAATCTTTGCAGACGAGATGCATTAACGTGCGAAACCGATGTTTCTAAATTGGTGCGTAAAATTTGGGTTCATATTTTGCATAAATAATTAGTTAGGATATTATTTGAAACATGACTATACATTAGACCAGAATTACGCACACGTCTTCCATGTTCCACTTTTTCCAGTGTGCTATATCTTTATATTTAGACTGAATTACGGGGAGAAAATTGGGACTGCATGAGTTTGGTCCTCTTAATCTCGGACTCGGACTCATCGACAGACATGAGTGATGTTCACCCAGCACTGCGAACCAACAGGTCTCCCCACGCCTCACCTCACCACCTTCTACAGGGGCACCATTGAAAGCATCCTAACATACAGCTTCACTTCCTGGTTTGGGAGCTGCAGGGCATACGAACAACGGCAGCTAAACAGGATAGTGAAGACAGCAAGCAGAATCATTGGTGCCCCTCTTCATTCCCTGATGGAGCTCTACAATCAGGGCTTCCTCCATCATCAAGGACCCTCAGCACCCTTCTCACGGCCTGTTCTCCCTCATGCCGTCTTGGAAGAGGTACAGGAGCATCTGCTGCAGGTCCAGCAGTATGCTGAACAGCTTCTTCACAAGCGGTTTAATAAGGCTTGTAAACGGACTGTGTCCCCTCCTCACACACACACACTCACATCCAACCCACCAGCATTAACACAGAAACAGTTTTTAAAGCTAGTCACATGTCAAAGACAATTTTTTGGAACAGTTATGCAAAACAGCACTTTACTAAGGACATAAATGGACTTTTCTCTGCTGCTAAACACGACTGCAAATTGTATGAAATTGTGTCTGAAACGTTTATTTATTTTATTCTTCTATTGTTATTTTTAGGTATTGTTCATTTTAATACTTATTTATTCTATCCTTTTTAATGCACAGACGGGAGCTGGGAGAAACAACATTTCGTTTCCTTCTGTGTATGCAAATACTCAGTGAAATGACAATAAAGTGAATCTTGAATCTTGAATCTTGAGCCAACATCAGCACGAGACGAACATCTGTATAGCCTATCATCACCAGCAGCACCGCGCGCCGCCACGCCTCCAAACATCCAGCAGCTCTCACCACACAACCACACAATGAACACTTTACGCAAATCTGATTATTTATACTTATTTGTAGTTTAAGTGAGTACAGGACGCATGCGCGGTGGGTTAATGACATTAAGGAGCATCATCATCATCATCATCATGCAGCCTCTGGTCAAGCAGAGAGAAAAGCGCGCACTTTGTTTAAAGCGCGCGCACACACAAGCCAAACTTAATTAATTTCTCACATGCATGCGCGTAAAACGTAATTTTGGTTTGTGGTGTTTTATTATTTGGTGGAATTTATCCGCTAATAAAACGCCTGTTAATTTCACGAACAGAGCCTGAAATGCAGCCGTGCAGATGTGTGCGCCTGCCTCCTTGTGTTAAGGTTTCAGGTCCTCTATGTGTGTGTGTGTGTGTGTGTGTGTGTGTGTGTGTGTGTGTTGGGGGCCGTGTGGGATATGACTTATCACATTGTATGACACCGAACAATAAACTTAAACCAATTTATGGAGCGTCAATGCGTTTATGGTTAGCCTGTCGTGGTTTGCTCAGTTGTGTCTCTGCGCAGCCAATTCCCTCTCTAGTCCTATACATCAAAGTGACGCTCACTCTGGTGACATCTCCGTAACAGTGATCGGAATCAAATCAAAGCTTTTAATCTCACCAATCACCGTCACATCTGGACGTTTTGCCCCACATAAAGACTTATGTGTGCTGAGCTGATGCGGTTGTTTCCATGCACAGTGAAACTATATATTGACCGGATAGGGAGCATCAACCTGCACCTGCTTCATAAAATGCATTTTAGTCACATGATTACATAGGCTATAATTACACTGTTACTGTTTTTTCTTATATAATATCACATAATAATCAGAAATTAGACTCCCCCAGAACAGCAAAAGTATAGCTTTTCTATCCTGAGTGTTTTTTTGTAAATGCGTCCAATATCGGACACATTTCAATCCCAAACCGAGAGAATATCGCTCCTTTATATTCAGTTTTGTTTTTTGTTTTTTTATAAATCTCCACATGCTTATTATAGGCCTATATCCTTGTGATATTTTACCAAACACTACATTCATATTCTGATGTTCAAATCACAAAAAGTCCCAATCAGCCCCAGTATTCTGCCTGAATGCAAATATAGGCTATTTAAAAGGACTAAGATACCTCAAATGAACTCTACTTTACAAACCGGACGTGGTTTATGAGCACTTTTAGAGGCTGTTATAGGCCGGGCTGCTTTCTTGCCTGTATAGGCTTGAATTATAGCACACGCATTTATTCAATAGGATAAACATCAGATCTGTTCCCTCTACGGAGTCTTTCAAAGCACAGCTCAAGACCCACCTCTTTTCTTTGGCTTTTGAATGTACTTGAATTGTGATTACTAATTGGCCTTTTATAATGCTCATTATAACAGTCTTTTACTCATGGATTTTTATATTGGTCTCTGTCTGTGGATATGTGAGATTTTGTTGTCTGCACTGTTGACCTGTTTTTATTCTGCCTATGTCTGTAAAGCAATTTGGTCAGCTCATGTTGTTTTAAATGTGCTATAGAAATAAATTTGACTTGACTTGACTTGATAGTGGAAAAAGAGGGGAAATATAGTAGCCTAAATTTTATGGGATATAAGTGCCTGTCTTGGCTGAAAAATGGTCCTTATTTATACCTGGAGAGTTTGTGAGCTGATTAAACTCATAATAAACGCAGTTTATATCTTTATCTAAAGGACATATGGTAATTGAAAGATTGATTTTTGTCATTATGTGAGCTGAGAAGACTGAATCACAAATGGTCCGATAAAGGAAGCACCAACATTATAACTATTTTAAATGAAGAAACAGTTGTCTTTTTTTATTCTGACTATTTTAACTCTGCTGACACCTGCGAGCTCGCGATGCTGTGCAGTGGAGCGCGTGGGCGGTGCATCGCGAGCGGTGGGAGGGGGGGTGTCCACGCTCACTCACTGGTGGCATTGTCATGGAAACTAGACCACCGCCTCGCTATTGTCTCGCGCTCTGCACAAGTTTATTATAAACACCGCGCGAGCCGCAGCGCGCTGTCACACGGAGCGGAGCGCGAGGAAGGAGAGACAACCAGAAGAGAAGAGAGAAAACATCTGGATTATTTACCAAGAAAACACCAAAAAAACAGACGCATCACAGTGAAATACTGAGAGGAGTTTTGAATAGACAAACCAATATTTGGAGATACTTGGGAGACGCACCAACTCTGACTGGTTTGAACATTATTCACTCCATCTCCTCCAACACAAGGCTGCTGAAGACACACCCGAGCATCTCTTCTCTCTGCTCTCTCTTGCTCAGAGTTCACCTCTTTGTGTTTGCAGCCCCGGTGTGTTTGCAACCGGCTCCTCTCCACATGTATAAGATGGATTACTCCTACCTGAACTCCTATGACTCCTGCATGGCGGCCATGGAAGCGTCGGCCTACGCGGACTTCAGCTCCTGCAGCCAGGCCAGCTCCTTCCAGTACAACCCGATCCGGAGCGGACCGTTCTCCAACCCGGGATGCACTCCTCTCAGCACGGCCAGCTGCACCCTGGGAGCCCTGAGGGAGCACCAGCCCACTCCTTACTCCTCAGGTAAAACACACACACACTAAAATAACAGTAAAGAACTGGCAGCAGGGTTGCCTTTATGTTACTGTAAAATTAACATTATTATACTGTCGCTGAAATTTACAGCTTTGTACTGTTAATGAAAAATACAGTTTTTTAAAATTAATTTCACAGTATTTTAAAGTTAATTTACTGTTTAAGATACATTATATAGCTGTTTTTTCACCTTTCTTTTACATTATCTTACTGATTTGTTTTAATGCACTATTTATTTTTTTTACATACATTTCAATAAACATAATTTTTTGCCTAGATTAATAGACTTAGCAGGTTACAGACACAGGAATAGTCACACTAAATACAATTAAAGGCACTTGTTAGGAAAAAGGCTATAATAGACTTGTTGACACTTTTCCCCAAAATGTCTGTCTATAGCTGGCTACAAGCACAGAATGCAAACCATAACAACATGTGAGTGAAGAGCAATAAAGCTAATTCACAGATTTTACAATCATGTACAATGTACAAGCCTCACATGTGCAGATCAGGTCCCAGAATTAAAAAAATACTGCATGAAACTGTTATTCATGATACTTTAGACAGTTGATCAGCAGTAAAGTGCTGTTTTTTAAGAATGCATTATAGTTCAGTTAAAAAACGGCCTATAAGCGTAATTTAACAGGTTTTCTTTTGTATTAACAGTAAAGCACTGTTTTTAGCAATAACAGGTTAATACTGTTGAAATCCTGCTGTAAATTAACAGCAATTGTTTACAGTGTAGCCCTCTGGTTTCTTCTTCTTCTTCTCAAAGTCTGCAGGGACATAAAGAAAGGTTACTTTATAGGATGTTGGTCATTATAGATGTATAAAATAGCGAGGAAAGAATATAATATAATAGAATAGAACGCTTCATTGTCATCGTATTAAATACAACGAGATTCACAGTTTGCCATTTCTGGGCAGTGCTTTAAAACAAATACTTGACAAGACTAAACGAGGCAGATAAAACATATAACAGGTAAAACACACAGTTATAAAGCAAATAAAACAGGTAAAGTAGATGTAATAAATTAATATAAACAGAATTGTTACACTAGAAGTATAAAATATAAAAATAGATGTAATGTAACCAGACGTAATTGCACTTGTAAAACAGGTGAAGGTTATATAAGCTTACAGGCCTACATTTAGTCGTCTCCGTCATTTTCTCTGTCTTGAGTTGCGACTCAAAGCTTCTATAAGACATTTTAAAAACAGGTGAAAAAAAGAAAATGTGTAATTTTCAGCTCTACTTTTCGTTATTGATGACCCAGTTTAAGGCCTAAATGGTTTTACATGGATTTTTATCTTATACTGAACTTCATTCCTGATTTAGAATTAAATCACTGCTAAAACAATTTATAGAGACATCTGCCAAATCAATCAATCAATGTAAAAAAAAATACATATTTATGTTATTACATTTTTTAATGATGACTTTGAAAAGTGAACATTTATATTTCTATAGCCTACTAATTTGGACAATATCTTATATGCAGGCTTCAATCTACAATAGCCTAAATCAGAAGACTTTTATATAGGCTAAATAATAATAATAATAATAATAATAATAATAATTAATACGTCGTCTAAAATTTTTTTCGAAATCAACCTTGATGTATCACACACACACACACACACACACACACACACACACACACCTGTTGGCCATATAGGCCCACCTAACAGACAAATTATTTGGGTTTGCAATTATTCATTTGTCTGCAATTATAATTCTTAAATTTAAATTTAATTTATGATTTTAAACTAAATGTCCATTTTGTTCGTTTTATTTTCTTAAAGCAGTGAGGATCTGCTCCTTTCTGATTGAGTTTCTAATTTGGACAGGCTTACAAATACACCGACATGTAAATAAAAAAATAACCTAAATACATTTTAGTTGCAAACTGACATTGTGTTTATACTGACTAAGGTACACTTTATTATAAATGTAGGCTTTTATTGTAAAACATTGTATAAATTCGATAAATAATCAGCCCAACTATATTAGCCCAGTTATAAGGCTGTGACTAATTTGAGGCTAAATAATTTTTCTTCACATCCAAAAAAACTCTCAATAAACATAATAAAACAGAAACATGTTTTTAGGCTAAATAGAATAAAATGTAAATGTATACATTTGTCTTTTCAGGTTTTTTTAATTTTTTTTTATAAATTTGGCCTGTTATAGGCCTTCCGCTTACAATCTTATTATATAGTCTCATTGGCCCTGACAACAATTTAATCAATTTATCAATAAATTAATCCGCCTTCCACAAACCATTAACTACTGTACAAATACAGCCAGCTGTTAATTGATGTTTTATTTTGAAAATCCGACTCATTTACGCACAGCCTCTCCATTTACGCACGGCCTCTCCACCTCTAATCCATGGCCTCTGCTGATTCAAACCATTTTATTTATTTTTTTATACTTTATTTTCCCCCTTTTTTCAAGGCTGTTTTCATATATAAACAATCCACTGTTTGTTATTACAACAGTCTATAAACCAACTTTTAAGTAGATGAGCTTTACAGACAAACCCATCAAGTACACTTAGAGAAAAAACAACCTCAACATTCAAAAGCAAAGAAAAACCAAGAAGAAAAATAACAATAATAATGACAAAAAGAAAGAGTAGAGTTAAAAACAACAACAACAAAAAAAAAAAAAAAAAAAAAACACACAACAAACACAAAATAAACAAAAACAATAATAATACGAGAGTAATAATAAATTAAATCAACAAATAAGTTAATAGATTCAAAATTCTAATTCTAAAATGATTCAGACCATTTTAAATGTTGGACCACTAACTAATCAGATTTATTTCCCCCTCACAGTCCCTTACAAGTTCTTCTCGGACCCCTCTGGCCTGAACGAGAAGAGGAAGCAGAGGCGCATCAGGACCACCTTCACCAGCTCCCAGCTGAAGGAGCTGGAGAGGGTCTTTGCAGAGACGCACTATCCGGACATCTACACCCGAGAGGAGCTGGCTCTGAAGATAGACCTGACCGAGGCGAGGGTACAGGTGAGAGGAACAGGCTTTATACCTCTGCTTTCATGAATAAAGCTTCAGAACACACCAAGCACAACTTCAATTAAGGATCATTTACTTCTGTGTGATGTTATGATTGTTATTTGACAGGGAAAGAAACTCGCTAACAGTTTCTTTCCCTGGGCCATACGGACACTGAACAAACAATAAATCTGGGTAATATTAATACACTGAATGTAAAATACATTTGTCTGTGCAATATATCATTGATGCAATATACACCTCAAGTGCAACTACCATTTATTACATCTACCCTACCTGTTTTACAAGTGCAATTACCTCTGTTTACATTACATCCATTTTTATATTTTATACATCTAGTGTAACACTTCTGTTTATATTTATTTATTACATCTACTTTACCTGTTTTATTTGCTTTATAACTGTGTGTTTTACCTGTTATATGTTTTATCTGCCTCGTTTAGTCTTGTCAAGTATTTGTTTTAAAGCACTGACCAGAAGTGGCAAACTGTGAATCTCGTTGTATTTAATGCAATGACAATAAAGCTTTCTATTCTATTCTATTCCATATGCTGTGTCTTTACTCATGTATTAATGTTACCTGTCCGTTTGTGTTTTAACAGGTGTGGTTTCAGAACAGGCGTGCCAAGTTTCGTAAGCAGGAGCGTGCAGCCAACTCCAAAGCCAACAACTCTGGTGGCACCACGGGCAGCAGCTCCAGCAGCAGCTCTGGAGGGAAGAAGGGCGGAGAGCTGAGATCTTCATCAGATGATGATGAGTCCAAAGAGTCCACTTGCAGCCCCACGCCCGACAGCACGGCCTCCCTGCCGGGCTCGGCCAACGGGAACTTGGGCAGCCCTGCCAGCCTGAGCCCAAGCCCGGCTCCTATCAACAGCGGCTACGTCAACACCTCCAGCTCTCCGGTCCTCCAGGGGCTGAAGCCGCCCAGCTGGTCCAACCTGGGGCCGTCCAACCCGGCCGTGGCCCAGCCCGCTGCCCAGACTCAGGAGATTCTGAAGGCCTGGCAGCCGGCGGACAGTATGACCGGGCCCTTTGCCGGAGTCCTGTCCTCCTTCCACAGAAAACCCAACCCCGCCATCAAGACGAACCTGTTCTGAAGCACAGAGGAAGAGAAACAAACATTGTGCTGTCTGCTGGAACAGTGAGGAGTTTGTTGTTGAGAGAGAGTCAGGACTTACCCATTATAACGCTGAATTCACTGGTGTAGTCTGCTGTCAAAACTGATTCAAAGCTCAGATAATAAAGTCAAAAGGTCAACATCTCTCACCCCCAAAATATGATGCAACTGCACCTGCAAAGCTCCGGACATGGTCAGTTTCCTTCATGCAAATGACTCAAACTCTTCACTTTCACCCTCAAATCTGTTGACAAGAAGTCACTGTTCCTCAGATAAAACTAAACACTTCTATTTAATGATGCAACACTAAAAGGATGTTTGTGTGTAGCTGAATCAGAACATGCTTTGACTGATAAACACATCAGATATGCATACACAGTCTCTTCTAAACTCACATTCCCACACTCTCCGGACTGCATTGCAACAGTTCCCCAGCGGCTCTGATGAGCATGGCGGTCAGGTACGAGTTTAAAGCAGAAATCTAAACATCACGCTCCAGTCTCTGCTGGGGAAACTAAACAAACAAACTTCTACCCTCAAGCACAACTTCCTCTAAAGCTCCCCCTGACACACAGACTCCCAAAAGAAGAGAACAGGGTCCCCCCCTAAACTAAATCTCTTTGCCGAGCACCCCAAAATCCAATTAGAGCAGCCGGGTCCAGACCAGACACCTCCCCAGTTCATCCCTTTCTCCACCTCCTCCTTCTTTATTGTAGCAAGTCCTGACTCCCCTACTCCTCCTCTCAGGCTTTATGGTCCCATCCCTTCACTCTCTCTGTCCCATCATGCCTTTCTCTATCAAACAAGGGGGCACTTTGTTAAAACTCAGCAAAGGGAAAGTATAGACGGCTCCTGCAGTCTCCTGCCCTGTTCTCTGGGTGGAGAGAGGTGAAAAGATGTAGTTATACACAGAGCAGAGTGTAACCTACAAATCTGTCAATCTAATTATAACTGACTTGTACTGTTGGTATCATGGTACTACAACTGGTTTCTCACTTTCGTCCATGACTGAAGAGTTTTTGGATGATTCTCCTTGCTGGACTGATGGGATCAAATGAGTTTGTTGCTTGTGTGAACTCTGGCGGACTAACAACTCATCATCCCACTCTGACTCTCTCATCAGTTTTTTCATTAACTCTCCGACAGCCGACAAATAAGGGACGATCTTTCTCAGAAATGCAACGCAAGCTGGTCAAATGTTGGCGATTTAGAGAGAGAGAGAGAGAGATGCAGACAGCTACTGGAGTTTTCTACTGTGTGTCCATTAATACCCTGATTTTGTTCCATCTTTTTTTGTTGTTGCAAAAAGACAAAAAAAGCAGCCGTTTGTACTTTCTCTCACCTTGCGAAATTGCTTGTGTATCATCTCTATTTCATTTTGTAGCAAATCACTGAAACAAGACTGATTTCAGAGCTGACTTTTTAAGGAGTCCAGAAATCTACTCAAAAAATGTATTTATTAATATTCTTTATTATGTCAGTGAGGAAACCCACAATTTCTTTGAACTGCTCCATGAAATTTTGTGACTGTAAATTCCGTAATTAGTAATATAAATATTAGGTAGCCTTTTTTTGTTTATTTCTCTTATGTTGCTTTACAGATTTATTTCATTGCGGAGCATCTGTCTCACAGACGTCCATGAAAACTATGAATCGACAGAAGCTCTAGTGAATGAGAAGTTATAGCACTACTCTGAATATTCTAATAAATCTACATTATGGAAGCACTACGTGACGCGTTTAATGATCTGGTTTCTTGTGTGTAACAGAGTGTGTTGACGTTCAGAAACTAACAACGCAGTTTTCATGAACACTGGGGGGTTATGAGCTCCTGAAATCATAGTTAAATAAAAACGTAAATGACTATTTTCATTTTACCGTACACTTTTTTTCCCCCTTTCCTTTAACGAGGCATGTCTACAGCTCACGCACCAAAACTGTCTCATCCTCTCAGCTTTCCCTGCAGACGACAACAAAAAGAAGAGAATGAGCGAATGTAGAAAATAAGGAAAGATATTAGATTTTAATTGAAAAAAACAAGTACATAAACTTACATTAACTTAACATAATCAAAAGAGGCGACTACATGAAGGAAAAAAGATAAAACGGAGTGTTTCAGAGAAGACAACAATGGTCTCTTTTTCACTCATGCACACAAATACAAACACACACACACACACACTCACACTCAAACACACACATAACCGAGAACACTGCGAGGCCAAAATGGCTTAAAAAGAGCTCTAACACGTCTGAACGGCAGATCCACATTGTCTGCATTGTGATTATTTGGCTGTTAGAAAATTAGACAAATTGTACAACACATAACAGGCTAAGGTTGCACGTGAGCAACATAATTCAAGGATGCTTTGGGAAAATTAGGAGGAGAAACACACATGAATGTAAGTGCTACAACACATTCACTGAGAGTTTTAGAGTTCTACATTTGAGGCAACATCTGCATCTCTTAAAACAACTATAAACTGGCTTAATTGTTTGGCTTCTAAGAAGAGGAGGCAGGATTTAAGTTAAGAACAAATAAAGGCTTTCTGAACACTAACAGGTAAGTTAACTCTCTGATTCTTAACTGCTCAAGAACAATATATATAAACAAACTCTTATTTTCCCAAAGTTTTCCACAGTCAGCAACAAACCTACTGATGAGGTTTACGGAGTAGCAGCAACACCTGCTGGTTACATCAGGGAACAACAACAGCCATCAAACCATCTGTGTCCTGCAGAAACCTGACTTTACTTCTTTTCAATGCATCACGAGAGGTGACATCTTCTCCCACGAGTATAAAACATGTCTAAAACTGGGCTAGTAATGTTATAAAAGAACCAAATAAAATCAGCAAAATCTCTAAACTGTATTACAGGAAAAAAAATGTTTTGGTGACAAATGGTTTCTCCAAGACAATGACGATAAAATGGCTTAGTAAATCTTCAGTAGAACAATTAGTTAATCTATTTAGCTATGTTAACCAATTCCCTGAACACTGCTCCATTTACATGATTTAAAATGAGCGAAAGATGCGACATAAAGCCCATCACACCTCGGTTATAGGATGCTAAAATAAGATTTGCCTTCTTCTGTAAATTGGAATTTAATGTCCTCGCAGACAGTGTGATCATGAGAAATGTGCTGGGGAAAACTTTCACAGTGAAACTTCACTTTGGTACAGCATTTATTACCTCATGTATACTTGGGATTTTATTGCCTTATCTACTTGATTTTCTTAATCAATCAACCGAAAACTGATTGTTCCAAGAATCGGTATGCTGCGTGTGTCATTTGTGAACGTTTAAGGTTACTTGTAAGTTGTAATCAACTTGTCACAATCTGCAATCGTCAGAAAAAAAATCTGAAATGTGCAAACAGATCACACACCAGCAGTACTGATGTCTAACACAGTCAGTTAAATGCTGTACCAAGGTGAAATATGCACTTTCAGCTCCACTGGGACCTGTTTGGTTGATTTGCTCCATATTCCCTTTAACCTTAAAAAAACAAACATAAAACCATAAATATATGCAGAGACACTGAGACATTAATTGCCACCATTTAAACAACAGTGGCCCGAACTTCATGACAAAAATACAAAACTGGAGAGATGCTAGTTGAGCTCGCTTTAGCCTGACATGAGTCAGGGCAAGCTCCTCTCCTGTCACCACTTCCTGTGAAGACGCCTCCGTCACAGAAAGCAAGGGCGTTCCCGAGCTGTGGGCTGACATTACCCTTGAGTGCTCTCTAACAATTCCCACATAGTTTCCCCTAATTTGACCATTAGTGGAGAGACAAGAACACGTTGTTGTTAAAAGAGTCTGAACTGCAAAACACAGTAGTGCAGTGTGATTTCAAGGCTTTGGTTTCCCACAAAAAGCCCTCTTTTCATTTTGCTTAAACTTGAACGTTCCCCATATCTGAGGAGTGTTAAACTTCTCAGATAAAGTTTCTCAGGACAAAGAATGAAAAACTTTAACACGAGCTTGAAGCTGCAGGTCAGAAGTGATGGTACAGCATCAGCTGCTCTACACGTGAGTCATATCTCCAATTCTGTCTGGCCAGAAAAACTATATTATCTCACCCTGCATCTTCTCACTAGCTTTTAAGATGAGGCTTATTATGTAGTGACGCTTGAAGGACTGAAATGATTCTCATTAAATAAGGCCACCTCTACGACAACGACAACACACATACAGTACATGTGAAAAAAAGATGGTGGTTCTACAAGTGTTTTGTTGAAAGTACAAATAGAAGTGCAATTTCTCTCAGAAGGCACAGTCCGGCATCAATTGGCACGTTCCAGCTCAGTTCAGTTCAGTTCAGTTCAGCTGAGATTTGGCCTGTTGGGACCTGGTGTGGTACCAGGCCAGTTTGGACCAGTCGTAGACCAGTTTTAAACAGTTTATTTCGGCGGCTGCTGCTGCTGCCTGAGGCTCTCCAGCAGGATTCGCTTGTGGGCGGGGTCGAGCACTCCCGCCTCCTCCAGGTCCTCCTCTGTGATGTCACTGGAAAAAACAATTATTATTATTTAACAATAATGATTTACTTAAAAGAATGGAAACAGAGATTAATCATTTAATCCCGCACGGACTCAACAAGTTGGAGATTTTGTTGTCTTCGGTCTACAGCAACAGCTTTTATTTTTACCCACTAAAGCATGCACCAGAGCATGAACGTCAGCATGCTTGAGTGTTTTGAGTGTGTGTACCTGAGGAACTCCAGGTCGTCCCAGCCGTTGTGTAGAAGACCCTGCTCATACCTCTCCAGTCCCAGTCTCCCAAGCCACTCCCCCACTGAGGATTCCCCAACAGACAAAGACGAGCTACTGCTGCCCCAGAGTGCCTGCGCAGGGGAGATGAAACACAGGATCAACTAAAAACTGCTGTAGGAACATCACAGCTTGTCACTGCTCACACAAAACGTACGCCTGTACAATAAAAGATACAATATGCTAGCTTGGGATGGGCTTTATTTTCCTTCACACCGAGAAGGAAGCGCTAAAACTTAGATTAAAATATTGGAGAAAAGGGATCCAGATGGTAAAATCGTACAGATGGCTGTATGAATAGAGGCTTCATGAAAATGCTATGAAATAGTTAAGTAGGCGGGTTATGTCCAAGTTGAAGAGAGCTTCTGTGTTTGTGAGGAAACATACTAAACTGGGATGGCCTGAAAGAAACTATAAAAACTGCTCACCTCCTCAGGCATGTCCTCTGCGATACTCTCTGTGATGGCGTTCCTGGGTGGGAAGGTGCGGCAGGCGTCCAGACCTAAACCCATCGGCTGCCCTCTGAGAGGTGGCGGCGCAGACGGAGCGCGTGGAGGCTGCCCAGAAAACTCACTCTCACTCAGTGTCTTTGCCATCTGGAGCACAGAACACGACTGGTCGTCCAACGCCCCCTGTCCTCCTCCTCCTCCTCCTCCTCCACCTCGTCTGAAACCCTCTCCGAGGGCCGGAAGGGCAGCAGGACCGGCTGCTGGGATCCTGACCTCGGCCAGGTCTGGGTAAAGAGGGCGAGGTTTGGAGAAGGGGGTCTCTGGGACCATCTCCAGGGCTCCCTTAGGGAGAGGAGGAGGGGGGAAGTCAGGAGGGGGTCGATTTAGAGTGCTTCCGACTGTTGTTACGACACCACCCCCCTGCGCTCCTGCCACACAGGCACCGCCATCGTCCTCTGAGGAACCTTCCTCGCTAATAGCGCGGACCGGGTGCCCCGTCATGGGTCTGCGTGGGTGAGAGGGCACTGAGGCCACATAGGGGGGTTTGGTTCGAGCTCCAGCTGAGGGAGGAGGAGGTTTAGCTACCTGGGGGTTTGCGGAGGTAGGAGACGGAAGAAGCTCAGGCGAAAGAGCAGCTGCCGACTGGTTGGGAACGCCCTCCAGGATGTAGTAGGCGGGGTTATTATAGCTGTTCTTGCAGATGGATGGGTCGCCGTCCGGTGCTTCCTGTTTCGGCCTTAACAATACGCACAAAAACATATTTCATGGCTTACCGATTTATGTTTCATGGTTTCTCTGTTTATATTTCCACATCAAAAATGTATCTGAGTGGTTGCGTGTGCTTAACTTGAATATGTGTATTTGCTGGTCAATGTGTATAAACTACATAAATGTGTCAGTACCTAGCAGCAGTTTCCTCCTTGCTGCTCCTTTCTCCTTCCTCACTGACTTTTCCCAGCTCTCCAAGCTGTTTACGAACCACAGACGGCCTGCAGCGAGAGCACATCACAACAAGTCAGCAGGTGGGACAAAATAAAAGAATCTGAAAGGTGTTTGTGAGCACATTCCTGGTGAAAGGTGCAAAATATTGGATTCAATAAAAGGGAAAAATGGAGAGTATCGACACACTAGATTAAAGCTCCCATAACGTAACATTTCAGTCATACTGGGTCTTCATCAGGTAAATGATTATTATCATTAGATGATTATTTTCTAAATACAACCCGATGATGGTATTTCTGATGTATTAAAATGTATAACGATTGATGAAAAGTTAGGAAAAATAATGTTTTCAAAATACTATTGTAAAGGGGACTCAAGCAAAACATAATCTCTCCATTGGTCCACAATATTGTTTCTCCATTTTATCTTGGATTATGGGGTTATCCAATATAATGTCAATACATACAGAGCAGCAAAATGCGGTGTGTAGAATAACCTCCTCTGAAGGATGTGTGCAAATTTTCATAAAACATTCAGCTTTTTTTGCATTTTACTATAAACCTACTTCAAGTGCAAAATTAAAAGAGTAAAAGAGTAGAGTGTACATACTTGACGTATTCATGTCCCACTCTGGATACCAAAGTGGATTTCCCTTTAGGTCCACCCGTCTCATCCTTGTCCACACTGATCCACTCTGAAATACAATAAAAATAGAAGTTAAATTAAACACGAGACAAATGTCACACTGCATCATTTGCAGACTCTTGAAGCTTAAAAGTCCTTTAATTTGTCCCAAACTGCTTCATTTACATCTTCCCTCTTCTCTGTTGAGAAATACGGATTCCTTTTTAATTGGTGCCTGTTTAACTCTCCTTCTCAAGCTCCCCGTCTGTCTACACAGCACAACACTATCATCATGCCTTTATGTATGCAGAGCATTACCGTAGAGTCTCTCCCTGGTTCCCATTCTTTCGGACGGGACTCTGACCCTCATGGACCCCCTGATATTTCCTGTTTCCTCGCCACGGTGGGACAGGTAGGTGTGGAACTGCTGTGCTGTGCTGCCAATCATAGACTTCAGAGCCAACACACACTCTCCTAGAAGGGATAAACACACACATACTTGTTTGTCAGACTCAAAGTAAGAACTGCACGGCCGCACCACAAATACACACACACTCTCTTTATACCGTAGGACTCATATCCATCCAGTGATTTCACGGTCAGCAGCAGATGTTGGTCCTGCAGGTACTCGATCTCTGAGAGCAGAGGTTTGAGCGTCGTTAGCTGCTTGTTGGACCAGCCCACACGCAGGAAGTTGACGTTGTCGCTGCTCTGACTGTCGTTCTCGTAGCTCTTCTTAAACTCTACAGATGAGAGACAGAGAGAGAGAGAGAAATGCAGGGCAGAGTGGAGGGGAGAGAGGACAAAGGGGATGAGGTGGGAAGGAGAGGTGGGAAGGAGAGAAGGAAGATGTTTCTATTGCATTTCATTCAAAAGTACACGGTGGACAGGAGGTGGGGATGCAGCACAGGTCAAAAAATGGATTCAAGCTTAAAGGTATACTGACTGCCTGAGATAGGGAGGGAGGGAGAAAGACACGAAAAGAAGAAGCAGATACAGTTTTTATTACATCCACTTGGTGTTACAGAAACCCTGTCTGTGCTGTAACTCCTGGTGGATGAGTTGCTGCAAAGGTGCAGCGTGTTTTTCTCACCTTCCAGACAAGTGGAGTAGAATTCGATGAAGAACTTGGTTCTGCTCGCCGTCTTCACTATGGCCTCGATGCTCTCGAACTCAATATAGGCCTGCTCTGAGGACTTTGGCAGACCTAGACAGAAACAGGTGGCCAGGAGGGATGGGTGGGGGGGGGGGGGGTGGAGGAAGAGAAGGAAGATCTGAGTAGGTGGCGCAGAATAGCATATTCAAAAGTGAAAGTGAATACGTAAAGACATGAAATATTACGCACTTAATAACTGACATTCAGTTTCATTAACTTTAAAACATGAGCAGTGATGCTACTTCTGCCAAACTGAGAACAAAGTCTGAATGAACATGGAGAATGAGTAATAGGGCTGTATTTGTTTTTCTGTCTGGCCTATTTCTGGTCTCTGTTCAGCTGAGTCATTGACCAGACTACAGGAGTACGTCACAGACTGTCTACATTTCAGCAGGAAAACATACAAATCATCATTAAGTTCCTAAAACGTGCACAGAGTCCGCTCTATTTTGAGCTGTAATGACCAAATCAGGTTGTCTATCCCTAGCCTAAGAAAGAGCAAGAACAGAGGGAAGAGAGACGATCGAGCGATTGACAGGAAGAGGAAATAAACTAAGGGAATTAAATAAGTATTTTCTGAAGAATTTAACTTTTAAATCCACTTTTACCTTTCTTGGAGACAAACTGGGAGGTCACCCCCACCTCGAAGGTACCAAACACAGGGGAATGATCACTGGTCACGATATCATCTGTACAGCCTGAAAAACAAAAGAGCTTACGCTTAACTCTCATCATATTAATTGCATTATAAACTATATATAGAGGTTTACGATGTTTAGGTGAAATCAACCACTTTACCCAGTTGTTGAAATTACTAAACATGGACCTCTGAATTGAAACAAATGTGAGTTGAATGATTTTCTGCTGATGGACTCACCATAGGAGTTGCAGACAATGTGCGTTTCTGGGTACGACTTCCACAGGATCCTGTCACACCAGGATGGGACATTAGTCCTCATCTGGGACAGAAAGAAAAGTAAAAGACACAGCAGAGTTATTAGAGGTCAGAAATGTCCGGGAAGAAGTCCATCTGTGATGTTGTTTGAGTTAGTAAACAACTTACCCCTGTGGCCTTCTGCTTCTGCCAGACATATGTGTCCCTTGAGCCACGTTCATAACGGTAGGTGGGTGGGAATGAGATCTCTTCCTCCCCTGCAAACAAGTAGGTACACGTTCAATTGTGAGTGGAAAGGCCCGTAGCATTAGCGTAGCATTTTATAGATTCAATAAATCTAATTAACACATTCATTTGAGATGTTAGTATAATTCTAAAGGAAACGATTGCTGAGACAAAAGACAGACTCTCTCTCTCCCTTTGTATTTTGCATTGTAGTAGTGACATAGATAGATACATTTACTGCATTTGTTCTGCAGAAAGACACTCTTTGTAAGCAAAGCTGACTGATTGTATCAAAACATGAACATACATGTTCACAGACCGCTCTTTTCTGCTTGTGTTGACATACAATATAGTATTTGTGATACATAGTGGCTGATGAGTAATTTTCCCAGTCAACAGGTTGTATTTAAAGTAGATCTCACATGATGTGAGTGCAAGAGAAAGCTCTCAGTTTCTCACAATGGCAAAAAGGCTGATTTTGAGTCTTCCAACACTTCCAATATCTACTCCATTATACACGGAGACAGGAGGTTAAACAGCACTGTAAGACAGAAGTCTGGTAGAAACACAGGCATACTAACCAAAGCGTAGAAAGACTTTGTTCTTCTCCCTCTCCAGGTTGAGCTGGTCCACCTTCAGCAGGGGCTCAAACTCCTTCCTGTTAATGTAGTTTAAAATCTCCTGCACACAGACACAAAAGAAATGAGGTGTCATCCATATATTATCTGCTGCATTTCATCATTCTGCGCATGTGTATCTGCTTCACCTGTATGTCCATATCCAGCCTGTAGTTGAGGTCTCCCAGCCAAAAGAGGTGTGTGAAGCGCAGCGAGATGTCGAAGGAGCTCAGCTGTTTGTCTCCTAGTGACAGCAGGCGGAGGATATCTAGGTAGTTCTGGTTCCTCCTGTAGAAGTCAAGGGTCACATGATGTGTCACAGGTAATAAGAGGTAAACGAGTGTGAGTAATGTGTGTCATGTGTGTGTCTGTGATGTTTTCTGACGAATTGTAAAAGTATATCCACCACAAAGTAAAATTGCAATGTTATACCATTACCAACATTTGGTCTTATTTTTACCTTTATGTAATAAAGTAAAATATTATAATTAAAAAATATATAGAAAAAAATATTATTATTTTATTTTTTATTTATTTAATTTATTTATGTATTGTTAGATATTTCATCCTTTTTTCTTTATATACCGGTATATACAGTATATATATATATATATATATATAAATAAAAAAATATATCTCACTTTTCCATTTTTCAGTTTTTTTTAATTTTATTTAATTTTATTTATTTATTTTTGGTTGTCTTACCCATGTGTGCTATCTGGGGGGGGATATTTTTAAGACTGGAGGGGCAAATAAGATATACACAGATATACGTATATAATATACGTGGATAAAAAAAAATGAATACCATGTTTGTATACTTATGTTAAAATGATCCATGTCCAGTACTACTGATGTAAATGCTGATTATTTTGCTAATCAATCTAACATCAAGCATTGAAAAAGAAAAAATTTTATCACAAAAAAAATTGCAATGTAAGGGTTAGAAGGTACAAGACCCTGAAATAAAATAGCCATAAATAATGTGTGTGTGTAGGACTGCGGTAGGTACCTGGCAATCTTCTCATTCCCTGATGTTAAGTGACAGTTCACAAAGCCGAAAGATGTCCCGTTGAACATAAAGGACACACCCACAGCTCCTTTGTTACCTAAAACAAACACACAAACTAAATATTAACAGTAATTGACTGACAAACATTACGTTACAGAAAAAAAAATCCTGATCCGGGTGTGAAAATGAATGACACACTGCTATGAAAATACAGTATCTAGTTTCATTCTCTTACTTTTACAGTTTTCAGAGTTTTAACAAATGCCATGACATTTCAACCACATGTTTTCTTCTTAATTAAAGATGCATTTTTGAAGGTGACCACAAGAGTTGCAGTCATAAATAACCCATTTCACTGCCCCTTTGTTAACAGAGAAAGTCAGTGTTTGTTGTTGTTATTCCATCGTTCATACTTCCCTCTAGATTGTGACCAAGAAGTGAAGCATGTGAACGAAGAATAAAGACTGAATACTGAGTGTTGTTGTTACCCAGTGTGTTGGCGATGCCCGTCTTGACACTGGACATCCCCACGTGGCTGATCCGGTTCTCGTGTTCAGGTTTCACCAACACAGCGATCTTTATGTTCCACAGAGTTTGCACTGCGATCTACAACCAATGACAACAGCAGACAGTTTGAAACCGTTTCTTTCTTCATCTTCAGTTTTACCTCAAACATATCACCTGCACTTTTTCTTCACAGCCCCCTCATGACTTCAATGCTTGGTAGGTGTGAGCGAGCACAAATACTGTAATCAATGAATGTGATATTTATTCAAATCTTGCTGCTTTCCTCACCGGTTTATAATCCAGCTCTGTCTGTTCTTTCAACATGGCACGTAGTGACTCCACCCACTCCCGATCACACACAGAGTTTTCTTGGCTTCCAAACACATAGAGGTCATGAGGGATGGTGACCGTCATCTCGTCTAGAGTCTTCCCGAGGCCACGACACAACACCCATGAGGCCTGAGACTTAGGCGCAGGTACTGAGCCTACAAAGAACAAAATGTTACATTCTCTTCAAAAATACTAATGTCAAGCTCTGGAAATACACACGTTTGTATTATTTATCAGTGCAACATGTGAAAATATACGATATGTCAGTGTGTGTTGCTATTAACGTAGGTTACGCTGAGAAGAAAAATTAATCTAAAGACATTAAGGGCTGCAACTAACGATTATTCATTATTGATTAATCTGACGATTATTTTCTAGATTAATCGATTGGTCTATAAAATGCCAGAAAATAGTGATTAATATGATATAAAACAGAGAAATCTCCATATTTGAGAGGCTGAAAAGAGCATTTTCTGACATCTTTGTATGAAAAATGACTTTAACGATTAATCGATTATCAAAATAGTTGGTGAATCATTTTCTGTTTTGATCGGCTAATCGATTAGTAACTGTTGCAGCTCTAGTGTGTGTGTCTAACCCATATTCCAGGTGCCTATGAAGATGGAAATCATGTCTGGCTCGTCTTGGTTGGAATGTTTGTTCTTCATCAGCTGCAGCAGCTGGCAAAATGCCTCCCGCTTCTGAAACACACACACACACACACACACACACACACACACACACACACACACACACACACACACACACACACACACACACACACACACACACACACACACACACACACACACACACACACACACACACACACACACACACACACACACACACACACACACACACACACACACACACACACACACACACACACACACACACACACACACACACACACACACACACACACACACACACACACACACACACACACACACACACACACGTCAGTGGAAGTTGCCACAAAAGGGCACCTTGTTTTTAAGTAGCAGCACTTAAAAGCTGACTAACAATCATTGTGAGTATGTGTGCTTTCATTAAATGTTTATACATGTTGATTGTGTATGAGTTTATTCCTTAACAGCTCCCTCATTTACAGCACTGAGGGCAGACAACTCTCTATTTTACATCATATTTTCTTCATTAAAAGAGAAATATCTAAGGAAAAATAGCAACGTAGAGTCAGTGGAAACTGAAATCATAGATGAGATTTGTGTGTGGATCTCTGAGCCACATCTTGGCTCCGTTAGTTTCCTTCGTCTGATTATGAATATACAAATAAAAGAGATACGTGAGAGTGCTTCCTTGTCAGTTTGAATATAAATGTGTTTCTATGTTTGAGTACTTAACTGCTTTCTTAACATTTACAAATTTATGCTGGAGGCAGTGTGAGAGTGTGAGAGTGAGTGTGTGTGTGTGCAGACCTTGGCACTAGCAAAGATGAAGTCTTTCCTCTGGCTCTTGTCCTTCTCCTTCTCAAAAACAATGCCCAGTTTATTCTGCACCCGCTGAGACTTGATCAGCTGACGGACTGAGACAGACAAATAAGACAGGAGACAGAAGGTCAGAGATAGGGAGAGAGAGACGGAGGGAAAGGCCAGGAGGAAAAGCAAGGTCAAGGAATAGATTGAGCAGTTTAAAGTTAAGGAAGGAGAACAATGAAAAGGCATAAAAAAAGGAAATAGCATAGAAATCCTCGTATATCTTTCTTTATGTCTTTTACCTCAACTGCATCTCAAACAGACACCATCAATAACATTAAATACATTGCATCTCTTGCCCTATTCAGGGTTTCCCACAGTGTGAGGACGACCATCTTGCTCAAAATACAGACCACCTCTCATATACCACTGCCAATAACATCATAAAAAAATGAATATACCCAGAGGATATAACACATTAACCATCAGGTAAAAGAGTACAGGTACTATTTCAACAGAATATACCACACACGTAATGATTATGGCTATTGTTTAGGGTCTACAAACTAAATTGATCACAAGACAGAAGAGATATGTCACAATCTGGGTGGCTTACTCCTTCTGTTAAAGAGATTTCTGCTGAATAATTTCCTGGGGAAAACACTGAGTACCCATCTCACAGTTCAGAAGATACTGGGGTCATTGTAACAGGAGTGTTTGTGTAATTCTCACTTTTGTCATGTGTGAAGGTGGTCCAGTCCTCTTGGCTGTCCTTCACCTTCTTCATCACGACTAGTCGTCCTCCCTCCACGTCCACAGATAGAGTGTACTTCTGACTCTTTCCTATCTTCGTCAGCTCTGCCAGGTAAACATCTAGCTTCACCTGAATTGGATCAGAGGAGGATTAAAAACACACAAACTCACAGACACTGGAGGTGCTTGTCGTGCATTTATAAATATGTATGTGTCCACAGAGCTCTCTACTTTCAAAATCATACATCAACACCACCAGGGGTCTCCATAGTGAAAGTAGTGGACTTGTCTGCACTCTCTCCCTCTGATTGTTAACACATACAAAACAAGCTTGCTGCTTTTATGGCATTAACAGAGTGTTACATCTAAGTCAGTTCTATGTAGCCAGATCAGCTAGATTAGAGATCTAAAAGCAGGAATTTTGATGAGCAAACACAATGTATACTAAGTTATATCATGTAAAAGCTTGATGGGGTCTGTTTGTGTGTCAGTGGGCAAATCAGGTGCCAAATCTTAAACCTCAATCGTAACAACATTTCTGTTCCTGTGCAACAGGAAGCTGCTGAAAGGAGGTCGCCACAGAGGATGCAGACTTGGCTGACAGCTAATATATTAAATCATTCACCTCTTCTTCCTTCTCCGTCTCCCCCTTTTCCCCACATGTTCCTACTGAAAATCATCCCTCTTTACCTAAATAAAACAATGATCTCATGACCAATAGAACAAATGTCAGTTATACACATTTACTTGTGTACTCATTGTGCGTGGGACTATGATACAAAAAGTGACAAATACCATACTTGGTAGCCACTGATGATGTCGCAGGAAGTGCATTACACACATTCTTGTAGGCTCACATCAATTCTGCTGACAAACCTCCTGCTGTGTGTTGAGGAATATATGACTTCACACCCTGTTTTATTGTAATTCAGGTTCAGTCTGTCCTCTGTGAAACGAAACCACAAATCCTCGATAGTTGCAGTTAAAGGTACAGTGTGTAGTATTTTGGGGGATCTATTAGCAGAAATGGAATATACTATTCATAACTACGTTTTCATTATTGTATAATCACCTGAAAGTAAGAATGTTTTCGTTAGCTTAGAATGAGCCCTTCATATCTACATAGGGAGCGGGTCCTCTTGCTTCGCCATGTTTCAATAGTAGCCCAGAACGGACAAACCAAACACGGGCTCTAGAAAGAGCCTTTCACGTTTTTACGTTACCTGCAGTCTTGGAAAGGGATGGGTGAGCGGAGGAGTATTCAGCTGGTTGCAATCTGCAACCACACTGCTGGATGCTGCCAAATCCTACACACTGTACCATTAATAAATCAAATCTGGAGGAGTTTCAGCATTCTACTACAGATCTCAGGACTAAAATCAACACAAAATAATAAAATTATATTTTCCTGAGCTTCCTATTCCGGTCATAAAACAGGAAATGTGAACGATTTAAGATTTTGATTTAAACGTGCATACCTAAATTGACAATAGAGTGGAGTAGAGCTTCAATGTTCCATTGGGGCAATTTGGCTTTCAGAACATTGAGTGTCTTAAGTATGGGTGCACTTTGATAATTGCTGAAATGCATTTCTCGTGTCACCCTTCCCTGATAGAGGGAAAAAAAATAGTTTCAGTTTCTAGTTGATGCATTTCCTGGAAAGGTCAAAGCTAGGAGCAGATGATATCATCACTACTGCCATAATACTGAGCTCAAATCACCCTGTAGAGTGACAACCATGAATCAAATGTGTGTGTATTTATGAGTTTGTAGGTGATGTGTGGGCAGCCGTACCTCGAAGGCCTGCACAGGGATGGCTTTGCTGTGACGCATGGAGAGAGGAGGAAGGGAGCACGGAGAGGACAAACTCATGTCCTGGAGAGCTTTCAGAGCCTGAAGGGACAAAGAGAGAGAGGAGAGAGCAACAACACTTAAAAGAAAGAACAAGTAAAAAATTAAACAGGGAAATGAGAGAACACAAATACACAAACACACACACACACAAGGGAAAAGACATACACAGAAACAATGTATTGTTTTCAGCTCTAGTGTTGGTGTCAACAAGGAAACAGTTTCCCATTTCCTGGATGTGATCTAAGAGGAGCAGAGAAGGTGGAGCCAGTGACATCACATGAGTTAAGACATGCAGCCTGATTGCACTGAGGCCATTTCCTTCCCAGGCAGTGAAAGCCCCTCCTCACAAGTCCAAGTAGAAACAGTGTCACTTATTAACATGACAGAGCTGGTCAAACTGTACTTTTAAATTAGCTATAAAAGCAAAAAAGTCTAATTGCTGGTGAGGTATATTGTGCTAGAAAAATCCTGTTAGGCATGGCAAAAAAAACGACAAAAGAACTTAGCTTTAATACGTTTCCTGTTATGAATTACATGGCACACCGTAATACTTTTTAAAGGGTTGTAAGAACAAAGTCGCTCTCTCACTTTGACACACACACACACACACACACACCAGCCCGGAGTCATCATGCTGGGCTAAGCATGCAGCCAGCGGGGCTTTTGGACAGACGATCCATCATACAGGGAGGGTTATCTAAACTAACCACCTCCAACTAGCAGCTGTCTGTGTGTGTGCGTGCGTGTGTGCGTGCGTGTGATCATGTGCGAGGGTGCATGCCTACACATGACTGCATACACGTGCGTACCTTCTTCTCTATGGAGGACAACAGGTCTTTGAGAATTGCCAGCTTGGTCACAAGGTTCTCCAACTCCTGGTCCCCACCCTGATTCACCGACTGATGGAGGAACAAACGACAACAGTTAGACCCATGTAAGCTGTAAAAGGACGAGATGTAAGTAAGACAAGAAAGGATGAGATCTGTTATGGTTTGCTGCAATTGTGTGAAAGCTTCACAATTTAGGTTTTTAAGGATAAAGATGCAACAACCTGGTTTTTAAAGGAGGAAGATTATTAAGACAACGATTACACAACTATTGGAAAAATAAGACATCCCCAAACGCTCATATATAGCCTACAAAGACAAACACAAACTACTCTGTGCGAGTGTTTCCTTGTGATATATTATTACAACACCAGTATGTATGACTGCAGTGTGACCTACATCAGCTGTCCCGAGAAGACCCTGGAGAAAAATGACACCCACTTGTGTGTCAGGGTGCGTACAGTATGTGACCACCTCATAGCGAGACTACTCTATGCAGGTCATAGGTCCTTCTATGTGTTAAAGCCAATAAGAGTCCCCTCCAATAACTCTCTTTCTCTGTTGCTTAATGAACTTGTTACTAAATCACGTATTCTGATTGGCTGCTCTGTGTTACTAGTTAGCAAAACAGAAGTACTGACTTGTTACTTAAGCACATTACGTCACATATTCATTCATCTGTGAAACTGATTCATATCCTCGGGTGACACACATAACGCTCAAAGTCAGCAATACCTGACGTGAATTACAACAAATGCTGTAATTGTTAAAGAGAACAGAGAAGTGGCTGTTTTGGAAGTGTGGGAAACGTTTTGGCTGTACGCTGGAGGAAGCATTCCTTGTTGAGGTTTAAAAACGGCCGACTGTCAATAAATATTGTCTCACAGCTTGGATAGAAATACAGATCGCTTCTATTTACATTTGACAATCTACAGATTGGTGGTGAGAGGCCTACATACTTTACATACATATTAAACTGTATAGCAGAAAAGGGCTTAAATACTGCCACAGTCCAGTTGTTAGACATAGAAAGCAGCACGACAGAGAGACATTTTCACTACACATACACAGACACAGACCTGTTGGATCATCTTAGAGACCATGAAAGCACTCTGCTGATCAAAGACCTTAGACAGGATCTCCAGACCAGACAGAACCTTATCCACTTCCCTATTTGGGGAAATAGAGAGAGAGATCCACAACTTACTTCATTTAGATCCATCTATAGAGGCATTACAGATGATTAATAACCATGTGATTCAGTTATATTTGTTACATATATTAAATCCGAGCCTGTTTATAATTCAAGTTCATTTTCTGTGGCTTATCACAGTGTTGGAATGAGCGACACGTATTCCTGTGACCAAAGCAAGACAGGAGTTGAAGCAGGCAGCTCTGCGTGCTGTGATATTTTTACGATACAGTGACACGCACATATATGAAAGAACAGCTTTGTGTAGAGAATATGCATGGACAAGAGAGTATGTGTCTGTGGAGTATGTGTGTCTACGGATGTGCTGGTGTTGCCTTCTTACCCATTGAGGCGTTTGCAGGAGGCCACTAGTGTCTTGTTGAGGTGAGGGAGGGAGCTGGCTCCCTGTTTGACTGCCTCCAGGTCCAGAGCATAGCTGCCCTTCAGGTACTCGTGGGAGATGGTGCTCAGGCCATTAGCTGCTGGAGCACTAAAACAAATTCAAATGACCAATGAATATTAATTAAGCAGCCACCTCCAGTGTTGAGAAATGAAGCCAATGAGGAAGTGCCAAAAACTGCAGTTCTTCCAATGGCCAGTTAAGGCTGGCTCCAAAAGTGAGTCAATCCCCATAAACCCCATGTTGAAATGTCCGACTTGTCCGTTTACAGCCTGGTACAAAAAACGACTTATATTTTCCCCATTCATGACAACACCTACAGCATCATATTTATATAACTCACACATTTTAATTATATTAAGGCTTAAGGTTAAGTATAATTGAGGGCGTGGCCGCTTTGAGTGACAGGTGGGTGCCGTACAGGTCGCAAGCTGCTAGCTGTCTGCTCTGCTGCGTCACCCAGGCCCACCTCATCTCCACCAACGATCCACCTCTTTGCCCATTTTTGGATTAGCCATGAGTGTTAGGCTGTGTTGTCACTGCCAAGATGGTGACAGCCAGAGCCACCCACTTTGAGCTTCACAACGGCTCTTCAGAAACCTATGAGTGACGTCACGGTATATATGGTATTTCTAACCATCTTCACTACATGCACATAATTTACCTGCTGTATTCTATTACTTTTATGCTTTTACTGCCACAAGTCATACATAGATCTTTAAACTTTCAGCTGACACCAATGAGTATCAAAATTGCTGGTAAATGTAAATTGTGTCAGAAAATAGAGAACTGTCATAGCAGCAAGGTTGCATCTGTGCAGTCAGGATATTTAGAATCACACACTTCCTCTAACACAGAGAGCTGACTGACTGTTTCTGATCTGTGATGTCTTTTGCACTCATTTAGGAGAATTTAATGAATCATGCGCGGGAAGGATCGCGGCTGATTTCCATGGCAACTTGATAAATGAGGACCACCGTGACGGAAAGGAGGATGTTGCTTCATTTCACCTTCAGTTGAAACTGTGACAAAGTTCACTGCAACACACTCATTCACTCTTTCATCTATTTGAAAAAAATTCTACCTTTAGTTCGTTAGTTACATTAAACTATAGTAACTTTTAACTGCAACAGAAATATCAAAATGATGAATTCAGTCACCTAACTCGCTTCACTTGTAGTCTTAATGAAGGCACTACGCTTTGTTCATTAAGATACACAGATCACTGAGCAAAAGACACATCTGCGTGTTCAAAAAAACACTTCATCAAAGCTGTGCATCATCCGTGACCAACGTGGTTTTCAACAGGATGTGGTTTTCCTTCTTTATGCAAACAGAGGGGAGCACACAGGCAGAGCGGAGGTTATTAATATGCGTGTGTGTGTCTGCTAATGAACATGTGAGTGTGAGAGAGTGTTTGAAATTAATGTGTAACAATGTTTACTGCATGATGTGTATGTCATATGACAGTGAGGCTGTCCCGAATACCATTTCTTGGGCTTCGAAGCTTCGGTGAGAAATATTCGAAGGTATTCGAAGCTTCGCGGAGCAGCACGGCGTGTTAGGCTGACATGTTCTTCTGTCTGTCTGTCTGTCTCCATCTCCCCCGTTTCAGTGCCCAGGACAGCGCCGCTGCGCACTACTGTACACACACGCACTTCTACACACAACTAACAGCGATATCCGTCTGAGAATAATTAATACTAATCAATGTTGAATATGACTAATGAATAATGTTGTGGGATTATTCCTTATTTCATGGGCTATTTGGGGATTTATACATTATTATTACATACTTTAAAAAAAGAAAAAACGAAGGATTCAAAAATAGCGATTTGTAGATCGAATACCATGGCAACGGTCGAAGCTTTGAAGCATTCGGGTCAGCCCTAGGTGACAGTAAAAGTGAATGAGGAACAGTGTTTGTTAGTTATACAATCACTGATACCGCTGATTGCTATTTTGGTGAGCGACGCTGACATAATCACATTCTGAGTGAAGCAACATCCTTCCTCTGTGTGGTTGTGTGTGTGTGTGTGTGTGTGTGTGTGTGTTGCAGCTGTGTGTGTGTGAGTATTACATGGTCTGCGAGTGGTTTGTGATTTCCCAGCGCTTATATATTATTATTATTGACAACTGGACACAATAAAGAGAGACCTCGTATAGACTTTGTACCTGTCTGTGGGTGTGTCTGGTCCAGGGGGAGTGGACGTGGAGGCAGAGCGAGGGGGGAGGGGTGGCTTCTCATCCTCCCCATCTACCAATCACAGAAAAGGAGAGTTGACATATGACAAAAAGGGAGACAATCACCAAGTGTGCTTGTGTGGGCTCTGTCTGGAGATACCTGAGTAGTCCCTGTCATCGCTGACAGCTGTTTCCTCTCTGTCCACAGTGTAAAGCAACGTGGTGACCAGACCCTGACTGGGCTGCAGGTACAACGACACCAACTCTGGTAACGTCTTAAACCGCTTAGGCTGCACGCCCTGAGATGTCTGAGAGGAAGAGGGAGGAGGATACACCAAGACACAGAGGAAGAGAAGGAAAGTTATTTTCTACATGGCATGACCATTACAACAATAACATCCAAGCTCCTTGGCTACAAGTACTGGTGTTATTGAAATCTCTGGTGGCCCCTATTGTTCCACATTTAATGTTGTCTAAGCAAATATGACCCAGTGGTCTAAATATAATTCAAACCAGGAAGAACTGTTTGGGTAAACATTGCTCCCAAACATATTCAGTTCCAGGAAGCAAAAATTAGACTTTTAGACTCTCTTCAACGTCACAGCAAAGACCCCAAAAATCACACAGCAGGCACACAGATGTCTGTGATGCGGCCACACGGAGAGTCTGAAGCACCGTGTTGTCGTGTGCGTGAGTGTGTGTGAGACAGAGCGTGTGTGTGTGTGTGGCTGCTGGTGGCGGTGGGGACTTCACAGCTGTTGGGAACAGCGCACAAAGAGGCTGCTGTTAGTGTGTTAGTGTGTGTGTGTGTGTGTGTGAGAGAGAGCCAGAGAGAGAGAGAGAGAGCTCAGAGCCAACAAAAGCATATCTGCCTGCCAGCTGCTACTGAAGCAAATACAGTTTTTGCTGCACACACTTGACCTCAGCAGAGTGTGTGTCTGTATGTGTGTGTCTTCTCTGTACCTGTACAGCCAGAAATCCGTCTTCATCCGGGAGTATTCTGTATGTGTGGACATGCTTCTGAAACCTACAGAGAAAGAGACACCAAAGAGGAAGAGAGACTGGTCAGAGAGTTGGAGCAAATGGAGTGGAAAACAGACTAGATTAGACTATTGTTTGAGTCGACCAAAAAAATGACATTTCTCAAGTCTGGCATGCGCATATACTCTCTTGTACTTGACCTCAGTGGATACTAGGGGTGTGTGTGTATGCATGTATAAGAGTGAGGGGGGTTTAGACGCTGTAGAGAGCTTCAACCTGTTGCTGTCTGTCACAGTTGAGAGCGGGCTTTATCCTTACAGTAGCATGATACAGTAGAGCAGAACAGAGTTTAAGCCAGCGTAAAGTTACAGTGATAGTACAAAATAAAGGAACAAAACATAATTTGTGAGATTGGATACAGATTTAAAAGAAAATGATCTGGTTCTTTCTTGAATTACTCAGAATTTGAGGTGTTTCTTTCAGTCAACAACTATGTATAAAACTTCAGAGTCTGAATTACATTTGTGATTGAACCACAAGCTTTTTTTTAAACCAGTCGTAGATCAATGCTCTGACATTGTGATTGCACAGCCGTGACTACTCGCCTGCAGCCACAAGCTGGAGTTTAATGATTTTCATGTCCGCGCTTCATGTCTGCTCAGTGGACCGAACACAAAATGTTCAATTTGCCAAGCAAATGTAGTGGTTTATGTCTGTTGGTAGGTATACTGCATGTGTGTGTTATGGCTGTGCGTCTGTTTAGATGTGTGGGTGTTAGCATGGCAGACATATGCAAAGCACTTGAGTAATGCTTTTACAGCTGCAGTGCTTATACTGTGCTTATTTACAGTATGCGTGTGTGTACACACTGTATGAACTGAGGTAGGGATAAATCCATGTTGGGAATTCATCCTGCCCTGACCCGTCAGCTGTTTTTCCGGTCTTTCCAGGTCAGTGTCCCACAGCTAAATACAACTAAAACATGGACTTTATTAAAATAAACTAGTGAAGTAACTTTTGAAGAAGTGAAGCCAGTTTCTGTTTGACTTGAGCAAAAGTGTCACATTTAATTGAACTGTTTAATTGGTGATGTTTCTCATACCCTTCCCAGACTGGCACAGTGACATGGAATAATTTGTTTCTGTCTGAGTGGCTCATAACAGATCATGAAACCTGGTTTCACAACCTTGATCCTGACCAAAGCTCAACATGGGTCTGACGATTAGTGTCTGGCTGCCAATTAAAAACAGTTTCCAGTACATCTGGAAATAACTTATGATGCGTTTTTAAATTTGCTCACGCTGTGTTTTAACCTTTGGACTATTTCCTTACTGAGGGCAATTATGTTTTTACAGGCTTGCTTATCGCCAATTCCTGCTGTAGTAGCTCGGATACCAAAAAAAAAATCTTTTTTAGGTATTCTTGCCTTTATCTGCCAGCACACGGAGGAGAGGGGGGTGGGAGAGAGACATGCAACAAAGGTGCTGGCACAGATTTGAACCCCCTGAGTTAAATGATAATGGACTTGGGCCAGCTAAACCACCAGGACACTGAGAACAGGAGTTCCCATGTTGAGTTGATTGATATACGGCAGCACATTTATTAGATAGTTGCCAATAATAGTTCCATATATCATGCCTCCAGCTGTTGCTCAGTGTAAACTTGATAAACATTTGCTCCAGCCTTTCAAGGCCCAGCCAGCAGTAAACACAGTCAGTGAGATGAACTGTTCCTTTTGTCTGTGTGGCCTCTGAAACCATATCCACATTTAATCCTGTCGTATTATAAACACAATGCATTGTAGGTCCAGTGGCACAGGATCGATACACAGGAGTCACTGCAGTGTACAGTAGTGTGTTTGTCTTCCTGTGGGCAGCTGATGAGATTTTCTGCGGGTCTGTGGAGTAAATACTATTGTTTCAGTAGCAGCAAAGTTATAACAGGGGGAAGGGAGACAGAGAAAGAGAGAGAGGTTTATTATGGGATAGACATAGACCCAAAGCATACAATGTGTATGTGTGTGTGTTGTCAACAATAGTCTGTCTTGAGGGTAATGACTGTCCCACTGACTCCCTCTGTCATGTTGACTTAGAGTGCCACCTCCTCTTCTCCTGTCTCATCCAACCTCAACCTCAAGTGCAGCAGGTCAGTTTAGTCCCTGCACTGTAAACTGTATGTGTATCAACACACTCCATTGACTGGCTAAAATAGAATAGAAAATACTTTATTGTCTGCTTTTGGTGTGCAAAAGGCAGAAATGCTAAATATAATTAGCAAACATTTGTCCTATAATTCTTACGCTACTCATCATTCAAAATGTAACCTGTGCCTCACAGCTCTAGCCAGTCATCTCATACTTATGCAGGACAAGATACAGTATAATCTAAGCACAAAATATGAGGGAAATGTAATTCTTTTCAAAAAGTACACTGATGAGTTTTTTTTTTATTATAAGGTTATTCCCTATTGATTACCTTTATTATTATTATTACATCATTCACAAAGGAGAAGATATAGGTGAAGAGAAGCAGGGATGAGTTTCAGAAGGATATTTACTGTAGCTTTATGACAGTTAATATAAGAATGTGTAAAATAGTGTTGTCACGATAGTGGAATTTCAAACTTCGATAAAATACCTTGAAAAATATCGATATTCAATAAAATGTTTGATACTGCGGTAAACAATTTACACAACAGTGACTATATTTACAAGCACACTAATATTATTATTACAAATATTACAATATTCATAATTTGATACGGGTCATGTAAACAGCATTTTCTAAATTAGGCCTTATTCTGAATGGAGCATTTTCCAATTATTAAAAAAATATGTGTAAACGTAGTCATTGAGGGCATAAAACTGTCGGAGAGAAGAGAGAACAGGAAGCGTATAGCCGGTACCTGTGTATCGAAACTATGAAAAACGAGTATTGAAACAATTTCAAACACTCAGTAATATTTTTGACAACACTAATGTAAAAGGGACGTCACCTCTGTATCACAACAAGTTTCTACACTATCACAAATCTTACTCACATTTGTGATCACACAAAAAATGTAAAGGAAGGACAGTAGCTATAAAAGAAACTGCTAAAAATATATACAGTTTATATACACACATAACTGGGAAACTGGCTATTTAAAGAGACAGGTATACATTTAAAAACCTCCACATCCCCACTAACTCCACAAGGCAATAATATAAAGACCCCCTCACACGTTTTCCTGGTGAGGAATGTTTCCTCAAAAACATGTACATTTCAACCCCACACAGAAACACAGAGGGCCATGCCATAACCCCGACATGTTTAGACGCGCTGCACTAAAGAACATCTTACTGGACAGGAAAAATAGGAAACAGTTCAATATCTCAGGGGTTGTTTTAAATCAAACATATGCCCTCACATAATGGTTGGCATCTCGAATGTTGGAATCTAAAAATGTGGCACTTTAACTGGAATCATTAGAGAAATTCCTTAGCAAGAAAGCCGTTTCTTTTAATATTTCAATATTTAATCACGCTGTGGCAGTGAACGACAAAGCTCTAACATACTACACATTAGTCAGGATACTTTATTTGAGCCATCAGTCGCACATAAATACTGAAACACACTCAGTAAGCTGGTCAAAGCGGTCACTTCCTACTAAAGTTTGCATGATTAGACACACAAAACTCAAATACTGCAGACTAAGAGGAAGTGAAAGGCAAACTGGCCCAAGAGTCTGTCCCACTGCTGGAATAGCTTCTGTAAGGTCTAATGTCAGACAACAGACAAACACTTCCTAAACACACTGTCACTCCAAATCCGCCCACGTCTGTGTCTGCTATGTCTAGTAACCATGTTCAGGTAAAAAGAGAAACAGTTTGTCATGTACATGTGATGTGTGCAGGGACCTAAAAGAGGTCACCTGGTTGAAGCAGTTGAAATGAGCTAGTTTCACAGGATTGTAGAGATTTGTCTAAAATCGTACAAAAAAAAGTTACGATACAATGATTATATCAGCTCGAGGAAGATGTTATTCATTTATCAATACACCTAGGGCAAGCTTGTAACCAGCTAATTTTACTTTGTTTGCTTTAGTAGACTGTTTAGAAAGTTAAAGCATACAAAACAAAGGATAATACAATATTCAACATCAAGAGGATCCGGTATATCAGCCCTGAGCCTCCAGTACACCACACTAGGGGGTCATGACTAAAAACGGGGTGCCATTCAGCAGTCTGGAAGCTTTTCACACGCCTGGTGACTCAGACTTTACTTCCTGGAAATTCTTCCTTTACTGAGTAATATTAGCACACAATTTCACAGGAATGAGTGTCGAATGCTTAACCATAACATATTTTCCTCCACGGCTTCAGGGGTTGTTACGTAATACTGGGTCATCATCCCTGTTCTCAAAGACATCATTTATGAAGCCGGACAGCTTGTTTCTGTTATATTGATCTAACAACACTGGTCCACATGACCTGTGGCTTGTTATTAGTGATAATTTCACCATGTCATGTTACTGTTACTTTTATGTATAAGGAGGCAAAACTTCTTGAAGCAAAGTTTGACTAAAGCCTGTCCATAGCAAGCTTTTTTTTCTGAGATGAAACAAAGTGCATGATGTGAAAGGTGAAAGGGGACAGGAAGGGAGAGGTGGAGGCTGGAATAAATCCGGAAATGGATGATGCATGGATGTGAGGAATGTTGCTGGTCATAGAGTGACCTCCTGAATTACTAGTGCAGCCAGCAAAAGGATGAAAAATTGATTATTTGTCACCAGTATTTATTTTAATAAGCCAGGAGCCAAAAGGGCAAGCTGGCTTATTTTGTTTCTGGGTTCTTAGATGACAAGAGGAGTAATATGTTTACATGAGAATCAGCCTGTCTAAGTATGAGGTCATGTGAGGTCAGACTGCAAAATAATGAATTCTGTAAGAGTGTCATCAATTACAAATATGTGTTAATACATACAGTGTGTACTCCCGCTGGTGTGCATGTATACACATTACACACACAGTGAACTCAGCATGGGGTAAACTATCAGATAGGGGATGTAGGTTGAGTCAATGTCAGATGTCACATGGCATAGGCCTTTTATTTGCTGCATCTGCACAGCCAGTGCATCTGTTTCACTTTGTGTGGGCGCTGAGGGGGTGTGTGAGTCATTTTTGGTCCATTTGTAAGTTTAACATCCCTTTTCCACCGGTTCATTTAACTTGCCTGAGTCATTGTCAAGTAATGCTGGCGGTATACTGTCTGTGTATTGAAGCTTGATCATCTGTTTTGTCAGGTGCACAGGCGGAGTTTGGATGCAGAAGTCAGCAGGTGGTGAGGTTGTTTATGTTGCTTGCTGAACATGGAGGTGTTTGGTGGCAAAATCTCCCTTGTGTAAATGAGGGTGGGCGTTTCATCACTTAGTTTAGCAAAAGACTCCATCCAAACAGAGAAGCCCTATACAGATTATTTTTATGATATACTGTGTGAGAAGATACTGGACTCAGACGTCAGACCCTCACCCTGGCCTACCGAGGACTGGTGGAAAGCATCCTCACCAGCGGCATCACGATGTGGTTTGGGAACGCTATTCAGGCTGAGAGGACATCGCTGCAGCGAGTCATAAAAACTGGAGAAAATATCATTGGCTCTAATCTCCCCTCCATGGACACGATATACACCCAGTGCTGCAGGAGGTGGGCACAGAGCATCCTGAGGGACAGACACCACCCAGCTCACTCTCTGTTCAGGTGGAGGGAATCAGGACACAACCTGAGGCACCACAGGCCAGAGAGCATCTCCAATCACAGAGCACCTCTGGTTTCACAACAGCTTCTTCTCAGCTACAATAAGACTGGTGGCAAAGGACGTTAAAGAGGGACACAAATACCCCACACCTCACCTCCATACCATTATTGACACACAGTACACCTGGACTGAATGGACTGTAATGCTGTGCAATATGCTGCCTTCCACTGTGTAATTGTCTGAAATATATTAATTATTTATTTTTTTATAATAATGTATTTATTTATTGTGTTGAGTTGAATGTGCTACTTATTTTGTACTGTAATTACCTTGTGCCTTTTCTACCTTTTTTCTTTTCTTAAAGCTGACTCGGCGTAAACTGCTCAGAATTACAATGTACTTATAGGTGCAAATGGCAAATAAAACTCTTGAATCTTGATAGTACTCAGCTAAAGCACAGCTGTTTCACCACTGCACTGATCTTATATGAGCTTAAATTAAAAAACATCAGCAAGGCTTCACCAGCCCCCCCATAGATGCTTATATTTATCTCCACCACCATTCAGTTTCAGTGCCCTGTAAAAACGGCGCTGCAGGCGACCACATCAGACACAAGACAGACAGGGACAGCCCTAAAGTTGTGTGTGCCATGCTGGAGCCTCACTGCTGGGGCAGACACAAAGTCTCTCTCTGCCACTCACTGGCTTCCAGGGAGAAGTAAACAAATGTGTGTTTGGCTGAAGCCTTCTTTAACACTGGTTTAATGCAGGCTTCAACTACAATGTGATGATGAAATGATGCAGGAAAAGTTTATGTACAACTTTAGAAAAGCTTGTGTAGTTATAGCTTGGCAGAGTGACAACACAGAGAACCAAGATTCCCTGAAGAAGACATGTGCTAGTTTAACTTTAAATAAACTTAACAAAGCTACTAACTGTTTCCTAGTAAACAAAGATCCAAACACACACAAGTTAAGAGTTTATATAAGCTTAAAGATAAAGTAAACAAATGTGTGTTTGGCTGAAGCCTTCTTTAACACTGGTTTGCTTCAACTACAATGTGATGATGCAGGAAAAGTTTATGTACAACTTATTAAAGCTTGTGTAGTTAGCAGGTTGGCGGAGTGACAACAGACTACTTTAACACACAGAGAACCAAGATTCCCTGAAGAAGACATGTGCTAGTTTAACTTTAAATAAACGTAACAAAGCTACTAACTTTTTCCTAGTAAACAAAGCCCAACACACACAAGTTAAGAGTTCATATAAGCTAAAAGATAAAGTAAACAAATGTGTGTTTGACTGAAGCCTTGTTTACTTCAACTACAATGTGATGAAATGGTGCAGGAAAAGTTTATTTACAACTTAGAAAAAAAGCTTGTGTAGTTAGCAGGTAGGGACTTTAACACACAGAGAACCAAGATTCCCTGAAGAAGACACGTGCTACCTTAACTTTAAATACATTTAAACAAAGCTACTAACTTGTTTCTAGTAAACAAAGGCAACCAAACACACACACAAGT